>NW_025548164.1:142500-175000 GCF_905237065.1 Salmo salar
AAACTGTAGTAGGGTCCACATAGATACTAGTCATGCTGGTGTAGTCTATAGCTGAGCTGGTTAAACTGTAGTAGGGTCCACTTAGATACTAGTCATGCTGGTGTAGTCTATAGCTGAGCTGGTTAAACTGTAGTAGGGTCCACATAGATACTAGTCATGCTGGTGTAGTCTATAGCTGAGCTGGTTAAACTGTAGTAGGGTCCACATAGATACTAGTCATGCTGGTGTAGTCTATAGCTGAGCTGGTTAAACTGTAGTAGGGTCCACATAGATACTAGTCATGCTGGTGTAGTCTATAGCTGAGCTGGTTAAACTGTAGTAGGGTCAACATAGATACTAGTGATGCTGGTGTAGTCTATAGCTGAGCTGGTTAAACTGTAGTAGGGTACACATAGATACTAGTCATGCTGGTGTAGTCTATAGCTGAGCTGGTTAAACTGTAGTTGGGTCCACATAGATACTAGTCATGCTGGTGTAGTCTATAGCTGAGCTGGTTAAACTGTAGTAGGGTCCACATAGATACTAGTCATGATGGTGTAGTCTATAGCTGAGCTGGTTAAACTGTAGTTGGGTCCACATAGATACTAGTCATGCTGGTGTAGTCTATAGCTGAGCTGGTTAAACTGTAGTAGGGTCCACATAGATACTAGTCATGCTGGTGTAGTCTATAGCTGAGCTGGTTAAACTGTAGTAGGGTCCACATAGATACTAGTCATGCTGGTGTAGTCTATAGCTGAGCAGGTTAAACTGTAGTAGGGTCCACATAGATACTAGTCATGCTGGTGTAGTCTATAGCTGAGCTGGTTAAACTGTAGTAGGGTCCACATAGATACTAGTCATGCTGGTGTAGTCTATAGCTGAGCTGGTTAAACTGTAGTAGGGTCCACATAGATACTAGTCATGCTGGTGTAGTCTATAGCTGAGCTGGTTAAACTGTAGTAGGGTCCACATAGATACTAGTCACGCTGGTGTAGTCTATAGCTGAGCTGGTTAAACTGTAGTAGGGTCCACATAGATACTAGTCACGCTGGTGTAGTCTATAGCTGAGCTGGTTAAACTGTAGTAGGGTCCACATAGATACTAGTCACGCTGGTGTAGTCTATAGCTGAGCTGGTTAAACTGTAGTTGGGTCCACATAGATACTAGTCATGCTGGTGTAGTCTATAGCTGAGCTGGTTAAACTGTAGTAGGGTCCACATAGATGCTAGTCATGCTGGTGTAGTCTATAGCTGAGCTGGTTAAACTGTAGTAGGGTCCACATAGATACTAGTCATGCTGGTGTAGTCTATAGCTGAGCTGGTTAAACTGTAGTAGGGTCCACATAGATACTAGTCATGCTGGTGTAGTCTATAGCTGAGCTGGTTAAACTGTAGTAGGGTCCACATAGATACTAGTCATGCTGGTGTAGTCTATAGCTGAGCTGGTTAAACTGTAGTAGGGTCCACATAGATACTAGTCATGCTGGTGTAGTCTATAGCTGAGCTGGTTAAACTGTAGTAGGGTCCACATAGATACTAGTCATGCTGGTGTAGTCTATAGCTGAGCTGGTTAAACTGTAGTAGGGTACACATAGATACTAGTCATGCTGGTGTAGTCTATAGCTGAGCTGGTTAAACTGTAGTAGGGTCCACATAGATACTAGTCCTGCTGGTGTAGTCTATAGCTGAGCTGGTTAAACTGTAGTAGGGTCCACATAGATACTAGTCACGCTGGTGTAGTCTATAGCTGAGCTGGTTAAACTGTAGTAGGGTCCACATAGATACTAGTCACGCTGGTGTAGTCTATAGCTGAGCTGGTTAAACTGTAGTAGGGTCCACATAGATACTAGTCACGCTGGTGTAGTCTATAGCTGAGCTGGTTAAACTGTAGTAGGGTCCACATAGATACTAGTCACGCTGGTGTAGTCTATAGCTGAGCTGGTTAAACTGTAGTAGGGTCCACATAGATACTAGTCACGCTGGTGTAGTCTATAGCTGAGCTGGTTAAACTGTAGTAGGGTCCACATAGATACTAGTCACGCTGGTGTAGTCTATAGCTGAGCTGGTTAAACTGTAGTAGGGTCCACATAGATACTAGTCATGCTGGTGTAGTCTATAGCTGAGCTGGTTAAACTGTAGTAGGGTCCGCATAGATACTAGTCATGCTGGTGTAGTCTATAGCTGAGCTGGTTAAACTGTAGTAGGGTCCACATAGATACTAGTCATGCTGGTGTAGTCTATAGCTGAGCTGGTTAAACTGTAGTAGGGTCCACATAGATACTAGTCATGCTGGTGTAGTCTATAGCTGAGCTGGTTAAACTGTAGTAGGGTCCACATAGATACTAGTCATGCTGGTGTAGTCTATAGCTGAGCTGGTTAAACTGTAGTAGGGTCCACATAGATACTAGTCATGCTGGTGTAGTCTATAGCTGAGCTGGTTAAACTGTAGTAGGGTCCACATAGATACTAGTCATGCTGGTGTAGTCTATAGCTGAGCTGGTTAAACTGTAGTAGGGTCCACATAGATACTAGTCATGCTGGTGTAGTCTATAGCTGAGCTGGTTAAACTGTAGTAGGGTCCACATAGATACTAGTCATGCTGGTGTAGTCTATAGCTGAGCTGGTTAAACTGTAGTAGGGTCCACATAGATACTAGTCATGCTGGTGTAGTCTATAGCTGAGCTGGTTAAACTGTAGTAGGGTCCACATAGATACTAGTCATGCTGGTGTAGTCTATAGCTGAGCTGGTTAAACTGTAGTAGGGTCCACATAGATACTAGTCATGCTGGTGTAGTCTATAGCTGAGCTGGTTAAACTGTAGTAGGGTCCACATAGATACTAGTCATGCTGGTGTAGTCTATAGCTGAGCTGGTTAAACTGTAGTAGGGTCCACATAGATACTAGTCATGCTGGTGTAGTCTATAGCTGAGCTGGTTAAACTGTAGTAGGGTCCACATAGATACTAGTCATGCTGGTGTAGTCTATAGCTGAGCTGGTTAAACTGTAGTAGGGTCCACATAGATACTAGTCATGCTGGTGTAGTCTATAGCTGAGCTGGTTAAACTGTAGTAGGGTCCACATAGATACTAGTCATGCTGGTGTAGTCTATAGCTGAGCTGGTTAAACTGTAGTAGGGTCCACATAGATACTAGTCATGCTGGTGTAGTCTATAGCTGAGCTGGTTAAACTGTAGTAGGGTCCACATAGATACTAGTCATGCTGGTGTAGTCTATAGCTGAGCTGGTTAAACTGTAGTAGGGTCCACATAGATACTAGTCATGCTGGTGTAGTCTATAGCTGAGCTGGTTAAACTGTAGTAGGGTCCACATAGTTACTAGTCATGCTGGTGTAGTCTATAGCTGAGCTGGTTAAACTGTAGTAGGGTCCACATAGATACTAGTCATGCTGGTGTAGTCTATAGCTGAGCTGGTTAAACTGTAGTAGGATCCACATGGATACTAGTCATGCTGGTGTAGTCTATAGCTGAGCTGGTTAAACTGTAGTAGGGTCCACATAGATACTAGTCATGCTGGTGTAGTCTATAGCTGAGCTGGTTAAACTGTAGTAGGGTCCACATAGATACTAGTCATGCTGGTGTAGTCTATAGCTGAGCTGGTTAAACTGTAGTAGGGTCCACATAGATACTAGTCATGCTGGTGTAGTCTATAGCTGAGCTGGTTAAACTGTAGTAGGGTCCGCATAGATACTAGTCATGCTGGTGTAGTCTATAGCTGAGCTGGTTAAACTGTAGTAGGGTCCACATAGATACTAGTCATGCTGGTGTAGTCTATAGCTGAGCTGGTTAAACTGTAGTAGGGTCCACATAGATACTAGTCATGCTGGTGTAGTCTATAGCTGAGCTGGTTAAACTGTAGTAGGATCCACATAGATACTAGTCATGCTGGTGTAGTCTATATCTGAGCTGGTTAAACTGTAGTAGGGTCCACATAGATACTAGTCCTGCTGGTGTAGTCTATAGCTGAGCTGGTTAAACTGTAGTAGGGTCCACATAGATACTAGTCATGCTGGTGTAGTCTATAGCTGAGCTGGTTAAACTGTAGTAGGGTCCACATAGATACTAGTCATGCTGGTGTAGTCTATAGCTGAGCTGGTTAAACTGTAGTAGGGTCCACATAGATACTAGTCATGCTGGTGTAGTCTATAGCTGAGCTGGTTAAACTGTAGTAGGGTCCACATAGATACTAGTCATGCTGGTGTAGTCTATAGCTGAGCTGGTTAAACTGTAGTAGGGTCCACATAGATACTAGTCATGCTGGTGTAGTCTATAGCTGAGCTGGTTAAACTGTAGTAGGGTCCACATAGATACTAGTCATGCTGGTGTAGTCTATAGCTGAGCTGGTTAAACTGTAGTAGGGTCCACATAGATACTAGTCATGCTGGTGTAGTCTATAGCTGAGCTGGTTAAACTGTAGTAGGGTCCACATAGATACTAGTCATGCTGGTGTAGTCTATAGCTGAGCTGGTTAAACTGTAGTAGGGTCCACATAGATACTAGTCATGCTGGTGTAGTCTATAGCTGAGCTGGTTAAACTGTAGTAGGGTCCACATAGATACTAGTCATGCTGGTGTAGTCTATAGCTGAGCTGGTTAAACTGTAGTAGGGTCCACATAGTTACTAGTCATGCTGGTGTAGTCTATAGCTGAGCTGGTTAAACTGTAGTAGGGTCCACATAGATACTAGTCATGCTGGTGTAGTCTATAGCTGAGCTGGTTAAACTGTAGTAGGATCCACATGGATACTAGTCATGCTGGTGTAGTCTATAGCTGAGCTGGTTAAACTGTAGTAGGGTCCACATAGATACTAGTCATGCTGGTGTAGTCTATAGCTGAGCTGGTTAAACTGTAGTAGGGTCCACATAGATACTAGTCATGCTGGTGTAGTCTATAGCTGAGCTGGTTAAACTGTAGTAGGGTCCGCATAGATACTAGTCATGCTGGTGTAGTCTATAGCTGAGCTGGTTAAACTGTAGTAGGGTCCGCATAGATACTAGTCATGCTGGTGTAGTCTATAGCTGAGCTGGTTAAACTGTAGTAGGGTCCACATAGATACTAGTCATGCTGGTGTAGTCTATAGCTGAGCTGGTTAAACTGTAGTAGGGTCCACATAGATACTAGTCATGCTGGTGTAGTCTATAGCTGAGCTGGTTAAACTGTAGTAGGATCCACATAGATACTAGTCATGCTGGTGTAGTCTATATCTGAGCTGGTTAAACTGTAGTAGGGTCCACATAGATACTAGTCCTGCTGGTGTAGTCTATAGCTGAGCTGGTTAAACTGTAGTAGGGTCCACATAGATACTAGTCATGCTGGTGTAGTCTATAGCTGAGCTGGTTAAACTGTAGTAGGGTCCACATAGATACTAGTCACGCTGGTGTAGTCTATAGCTGAGCTGGTTAAACTGTAGTAGGGTCCACATAGATACTAGTCACGCTGGTGTAGTCTATAGCTGAGCTGGTTAAACTGTAGTAGGGTCCACATAGATACTAGTCATGCTGGTGTAGTCTATAGCTGAGCTGGTTAAACTGTAGTAGGGTCCACATAGATACTAGTCATGCTGGTGTAGTCTATAGCTGAGCTGGTTAAACTGTAGTAGGGTCCACATAGATACTAGTCATGCTGGTGTAGTCTATAGCTGAGCTGGTTAAACTGTAGTAGGGTCCACATAGATACTAGTCATGCTGGTGTAGTCTATAGCTGAGCTGGTTAAACTGTAGTAGGGTCCGCATAGATACTAGTCATGCTGGTGTAGTCTATAGCTGAGCTGGTTAAACTGTAGTAGGGTCCACATAGATACTAGTCATGCTGGTGTAGTCTATAGCTGAGCTGGTTAAACTGTAGTAGGGTCCACATAGATACTAGTCATGCTGGTGTAGTCTATAGCTGAGCTGGTTAAACTGTAGTAGGGTCCACATAGATACTAGTCATGCTGGTGTAGTCTATAGCTGAGCTGGTTAAACTGTAGTAGGGTCCACATAGATACTAGTCATGCTGGTGTAGTCTATAGCTGAGCTGGTTAAACTGTAGTAGGGTCCACATAGATACTAGTCATGCTGGTGTAGTCTATAGCTGAGCTGGTTAAACTGTAGTAGGGTCCACATAGATACTAGTCATGCTGGTGTAGTCTATAGCTGAGCTGGTTAAACTGTAGTAGGGTCCACATAGATACTAGTCATGCTGGTGTAGTCTATAGCTGAGCTGGTTAAACTGTAGTAGGGTCCACATAGATACTAGTCATGCTGGTGTAGTCTATAGCTGAGCTGGTTAAACTGTAGTAGGGTCCACATAGATACTAGTCATGCTGGTGTAGTCTATAGCTGAGCTGGTTAAACTGTAGTAGGGTCCACATAGATACTAGTCATGCTGGTGTAGTCTATAGCTGAGCTGGTTAAACTGTAGTAGGGTCCACATAGATACTAGTCATGCTGGTGTAGTCTATAGCTGAGCTGGTTAAACTGTAGTAGGGTCCACATAGATACTAGTCATGCTGGTGTAGTCTATAGCTGAGCTGGTTAAACTGTAGTAGGGTCCACATAGATACTAGTCATGCTGGTGTAGTCTATAGCTGAGCTGGTTAAACTGTAGTAGGGTCCACATAGATACTAGTCACGCTGGTGTAGTCTATAGCTGAGCTGGTTAAACTGTAGTAGGGTCCACATAGATACTAGTCATGCTGGTGTAGTCTATAGCTGAGCTGGTTAAACTGTAGTAGGGTCAGCATAGATACTAGTCACGCTGGTGTAGTCTATAGCTGAGCTGGTTAAACTGTAGTAGGGTCCACATAGATACTAGTCATGCTGGTGTAGTCTATAGCTGAGCTGGTTAAACTGTAGTAGGGTCCACATAGTTACTAGTCATGCTGGTGTAGTCTATAGCTGAGCTGGTTAAACTGTAGTAGGGTCCACATAGATACTAGTCATGCTGGTGTAGTCTATAGCTGAGCTGGTTAAACTGTAGTAGGGTCCACATAGATACTAGTCATGCTGGTGTAGTCTATAGCTGAGCTGGTTAAACTGTAGTAGGGTCCACATAGATACTAGTCATGCTGGTGTAGTCTATAGCTGAGCTGGTTAAACTGTAGTAGGGTCCACATAGATACTAGTCATGCTGGTGTAGTCTATAGCTGAGCTGGTTAAACTGTAGTAGGGTCCACATAGATACTAGTCATGCTGGTGTAGTCTATAGCTGAGCTGGTTAAACTGTAGTAGGGTCCACATAGATACTAGTCATGCTGGTGTAGTCTATAGCTGAGCTGGTTAAACTGTAGTAGGGTCCACATAGATACTAGTCATGCTGGTGTAGTCTATAGCTGAGCTGGTTAAACTGTAGTAGGGTCCACATAGATACTAGTGATGCTGGTGTAGTTTATAGCTGAGCTGGTTAAACTGTAGTAGGGTCCACATAGATACTAGTCATGCTGGTGTAGTCTATAGCTGAGCTGGTTAAACTGTAGTAGGGTCCACATAGATACTAGTCATGCTGGTGTAGTCTATAGCTGAGCTGGTTAAACTGTAGTAGGGTCCACATAGATACTAGTCATGCTGGTGTAGTCTATAGCTGAGCTGGTTAAACTGTAGTAGGGTCCACATAGATACTAGTCATGCTGGTGTAGTCTATAGCTGAGCTGGTTAAACTGTAGTAGGGTCCACATAGATACTAGTCATGCTGGTGTAGTCTATAGCTGAGCTGGTTAAACTGTAGTAGGGTCCACATAGATACTAGTCATGCTGGTGTAGTCTATAGCTGAGCTGGTTAAACTGTAGTAGGGTCCACATAGATACTAGTCATGCTGGTGGTGATGGTCCCCAGATGTGATGATTTATTCTGCTCTGTTTTATGTACAATCCTTATTTTCTGACTGATTTGAATTTGAAGAGATTTAAGGTTTTCATATTTGATAAAATCCAATGTCCATTTCCATGAATCATGATGTCTGGTGTTGATGTAACAACAGGTGGTCTTTTTAATCCACTATCCAGAGTCAGGAACAGATGAGGTTAGGTCTGCTACTGTTCAGTGATTAAATATATATACTTCTGTGAATATATGAACCATTTGCATCCAAAAATAAACTGCTCACATTCTGGAGATAAACTTTGTAAGGACTGTGTGTGTTTTTGTGTAAATAGTTTCTGAAAAAGTGTGTCCAGCTCAAACGCTGATTGTTGTTGTAAATGAGGGTTCTAAATGAGGGTTCTAAATGAGGGTTCTAAATGAGGGTTCTAAACGAGGGTTCTAAACGAGGGTTCTAAACGAGGGTTCTAAAGGAGCGTTCTAAATGAGGGTTCTAAATGTGTGTTCTAAATTGAGAGGTAGCCTGACTGCCATTAGGTACCGAGATGAGATCCTCAGACCCCTTGTGAGACCATATGCTGGTGCGGTTGGCCCTGGGTTCCTCCTAATGCAAGACAATGCTAGACCTCATGTGGCTGGAGTGTGTCAGCAGTTCCTGCAAGAGGAAGGCATTGATGCTATGGACTGGCCCGCCCGTTCCCCAGACCTGAATCCAATTGAGCACATCTGGGACATCATGTCTCGCTCCATCCACCAACGCCACGTTGCACCACAGACTGTCCAGGAGTTGGCGGATGCTTTAGTCCAGGTCTGGGAGGAGATCCCTCAGGAGACCATCCGCCACCTCATCAGGAGCATGCCCAGGCGTTGTAGGGAGGTCATTCAGGCACGTGGAGGCCACACACACTACTGAGCCTCATTTTGACTTGTTTTAAGGACATTACATCAAAGTTGGATCAGCCTGTAGTGTGGTTTTCCACTTTAATTTTGAGTGTGACTCCAAATCCATACCTCCATGGGTTGATAAATTGGATTTCCATTGATTATTTTTGTGTGATTTTGTTGTCAGCACATTCATCTATGTAAAGAAAAAAGTATTTAATAAGATTATTTATTTCATTCAGATCTAGGATGTGTTGGTTAAGTGTTCCCTTTATTTTTTTGAGCAGTATAAATACTACTTTATTCATCTCAATACCAGTACAATATAAATACTACTTTATTTATCTCAATACCAGTAGCCCACCAAGTACAATATAAATACTACTTTATTCATCTCAATGCCAGTACAATATAAATACTACTTTATTTATCTCAATACCAGTACAATATAAATACTACTTTATTCATCTCAATGCCAGTACAATATAAATACTACTTTATTCATCTCAATGCCAGTACAATATAAATACTACTTTATTCATCTCAATACCAGTACAATATAAATACTACTTTATTTATCTCAATACCAGTAGCCCACCAAGTACAATATAAATACTACTTTATTCATCTCAATGCCAGTACAATATTAATACTACTTTATTCATCTCAATAACAGAACAATATAAATACTACTTTATTCATCTCAATAACAGAACAATATAAATACTACTTTATTTATCTCAATACCAGTAGCCCACCAAGTACAATATAAATACCGATTGTAAATATGGTATTGGAACTGACCCCGTATAAATACTGAACAAAAATATTAAATGCAACATGCTACAATTTCAAAGATTTTACTGAGTTACAGTTCATAGAAGGAAATCAGTCATTTAAATAAATAAATTAGGCCCTAATCTATGGATTAGACATGACTGGGAATACAGATATGCATCTGTTGGTCACAGATACCGTTAAAAGTTAGGGTTGTGGATCAGAACCAGTCAGTATCTGGTGTGACCACCATTTGCCTCATGCAGCGCGACACGTCTCCTTCACATAGAGTTGATCAGGCTGCTGATTGTGGCCTGTGGAATGTTGTCCGACTTCCTCTTCAATGGCTGTGCGAAGTTGCTGGATATTGGCGAGAACTGGAAACACGCTGTCGTACACGTCTATCCAGAGCATCCCAAACATGCTCAATGAGTGACATGTCTGGTGAGTACGCAGGCCATGGAAGAACTGGGACTGTTTTCAGCTTCCAGGAATTGTGTACAGATCCTTGTTGACATTATCGTGCTGAAACATGAGGTGATGGAGGAGGAAGAACGGCACGACAACGGGGCCCCAGGATCTCGTCACGGTATCTCTGTGCATTCAAATTGCCATTGATAAAATGCAATTGTGTTCGTTGTCCGTATCTTACCGTACGCAGCAGGTTAGGAGAAAAAACGTATCAGGTTGTGATAATTAAGTTAAGGTTAGGAAAATGGTTAGGGTTAGCTAAAATGCCCCCCCCAAAAAATATTATATATACTTTTATGTTTCCACACCTCACAAGCTACGGACAACATGGAAAGCGGTAATATGTCTAGATGGGATACAGCTTTTGTCAAATTGACATCTAAGTATATTATATTTTTTTTGGTGTATTTTAGTTAAACTTAACCATTTTCCTAACCTTAACCTAATTATCATAACCTTTTTCTCCTAACCTGCTACGTACGTTCTCCTAAACTTACTACGAAAAGTGATTTTTTTTTTTGTTTGTTGATAAAAGCTGTATCCCATCTAGACTCAAAATCACAGTCCTCCCACAATCCTCTCCTTCCATTTTTAATCCCGACATCCACTGCGGTCTCCACCGGACAAGATGGCGGACAGAATAGGTACGTCGGTTGTCTGTAAAAAAAATAAATAAACGTTTACAGGTTTTAATTTATTTTTTAATTAATCAAACTGACATATTTTCACTTCAGCATTTACATACGAAACATTGTATTTTATTACATTTTTAAAAAAAAAAGCCAGTTAGTTAATAATGTTTCTATGTTGTGTTTTTGAAGGCCGCGGTAAATCCATGGTTACGAGTCAAGTCAAGGACTTTACTGTCATGGTCATTAAAACGGACAAAATACAACTTTAAAAACAGCTTGGGTATATTACAAGGAGGAGAATAAGCGAAAAAAAACAAATAGAAATATATATATATTCCCTGACAGTTTCTCTAAAGGGTTGTAAAAATATTCAACTAATTTTACAGCGTTTTGCGTCCAGACGATATGCTAGGTGGCTAGGTATTTAGCCAGGTAAGATAGTTAGCTATATGTCTGTATTTGATTTGATATAATGTGGAATAGGTTTTCTATTTTTTGTTTTCTCATTTCTTTGGGAATAACCTCTGGCTGTTATGTTTTATATGTTACTGTTAAAATAAAAGTTAGCTAAGCTAAGCTAGTTAGCCTGCAGGACTAGCCTCTTGCAATGCAGTCGGAGTTAGAAACGTTTTGTAGCTTGTCGGCTAATGACAGGCTAACTGGTTATGACAAACAGCCTTGTCTCAACATAACTCCCGTGACTTTGAACTAGCTAACTATCATATATTTCGATATGCTAGGTGGCTAGGTATGTAGCCATGTTAGTTAGCTAAGCTAGTTAGCCTGCAGGACTAGCCTCTTGCAATGCAGTCGGAGTTAGCAACGTTTTGTAGCTTGCCGGCTAATGACAGGCTAACTGTCTCAACGACCCAGACTCAACATAACTCCCGGGACTTTGAACTAGCTACCTATTAAACCTTTTAGTTAGCTTATCTAGAGAACACAGTTTGTCAGTTAACTTATTGCATCTTTGTGAATTATGAGAATTGTACACAACTGGCTCAGGTCTCTCTAGTGAAATGCTAACAAGACATAGCATTCATTGTTACGAAGTTATATGGTTACTATCTTCGGTGGTGTGTTTATTGTGTGAGAGGGACGGCAGGTTTGTGTGTGTGTGAGAGGGACGGCAGGTTTGTGTGTGTGTGTGTGTGTGTGTGTGTGTGTGAAAGAGAGGGACGGCAGGTGTGTATTTATTGTGTGTATACCTGTGTCCTTAGTTCCCGTGGGTAAGAGAGATGGCAGGTGTGTATTTATTGTGTGTATACCAGGTGTGTGTGTACCAGGTGTGTATTTATTGTGTGTATACCAGGTGTGTGTGTACCAGGTGTGTATTTATTGTGTGTATACCAGGTGTGTGTGTACCAGGTGTGTATTTATTGTGTGTATACCTGTGTCCTTAGTCCCTGTGGGTAAGAGAGATGGCAGGTGTGTATTTATTGTGTGTATACCAGGTGTGTGTGTACCAGGTGTGTATTTATTGTGTGTATACCAGGTGTGTGTGTACCAGGTGTGTATACCAGGTGTGTGTGTACCAGGTGTGTATTTATTGTGTGTATACCAGGTGTGTGTGTACCAGGTGTGTATTTATTGTGTGTATACCAGGTGTGTGTGTACCAGGTGTGTATTTATTGTGTGTATACCAGGTGTGTGTGTACCAGGTGTGTATTTATTGTGTGTATACCAGGTGTGTGTGTACCAGGTGTGTATTTATTGTGTGTATACCAGGTGTGTGTGTACCAGGTGTGTATTTATTGTGTGTATACCAGGTGTGTGTGTGTACCAGGTGTGTATTTATTGTGTGTATACCTGTGTCCTTAGTTCCCGTGGGTAAGAGAGATGGCAGGTGTGTATTTATTGTGTGTATACCAGGTGTGTGTGTATTTATTGTGTGTATACCTGTGTCCTTAGTCCCTGTGGGTGAGAAGCGGCTGATGGAGGTGAAGCTGTGTGAACTGGGCTCCTGGATGGGCAAGAGGGACTTCACTCCTAACGGACTCCTCGCCAGCATCCGCAATGGTTAGACTTCTGGGACAGTTATCACACACACACACACACACACACACACACACTCCTAACGGACTCCTCGCCAGCATCCGCAATGGTTAGACTTCTGGGACAGTTATCACACACACACACACTCCTAACGGACTCCTCGCCAGCATCCGCAATGGTTAGACTTCTGGGACAGTTATCACACACACACACACTCCTAACGGACTCCTCGCCAGCATCCGCAATGGTTAGACTTCTGGGACAGTTATCACACACACACACACTCCTAACGGACTCCTCGCCAGCATCCGCAATGGTTAGACTTCTGGGACAGTTACCCCCCCACACACACACACTCCTAACGGACTCCTCGCCAGCATCCGCAATGGTTAGACTTCTGGGACAGTTATCACACACACACACACACACACACACTCCTAACGGACTCCTCGCCAGCATCCGCAATGGTTAGACTTCTGGGACAGTTATCACACACACACACACACACACACACACACACACACACACACACACACACACACACACACACACACACACTCCTAACGGACTCCTCGCCAGCATCCGCAATGGTTAGACTTCTGGGACAGTTATCACACACACACACACACACACACACACACACTCCTAACGGACTCCCTCGCCAGCATCCGCAATGGTTAGACTTCTGGGACAGTTATCACACACACACACACACACACACACTCCTAACGGACTCCTCGCCAGCATCCGCAATGGTTAGACTTCTGGGACAGTTATCACACACACACACACACTCACACACACTCACACACACACACACACACACACACACACAGAGTAACATGCTGTCTCCCCCCCAGGCCATGACAGATATTACAACAAGTACATCAACGTGAAGAAGGGAGGTATCGGAGGCGTGGCCATGCTGCTGGTTGGATACGTGGCCCTCAGTTACCTCTGGGAGTACGACCACCTCAGTGAGTACTAACCCTGGGGGAGTACGACCACCTCAGTGAGTACTAACCCTGGTGGGAGTACGACCACCTCAGTGAGTACTAACCCTGGGGGAGTACGACCACCTCAGTGAGTACTAACCCTGGGGGGAGTACGACCACCTCAGTGAGTACTAACCCTGGGGGAGTACGACCACCTCAGTGAGTACTAACCCTGGGGGGAGTACGACCACCTCAGTGAGTACTAACCCTGGTGGGAGTACGACCACCTCAGTGAGTACTAACCCTGGTGGGAGTACGACCACCTCAGTGAGTACTAACCCTGGTGGGAGTACGACCACCTCAGTGAGTACTAACCCTGGGGGAGTACGACCACCTCAGTGAGTACTAACCCTGGGGGAGTACGACCACCTCAGTGAGTACTAACCCTGGGGGAGTACGACCACCTCAGTGAGTACTAACCCTGGGGGAGTACGACCACCTCAGTGAGTACTAACCCTGGGGGAGTACGACCACCTCAGTGAGTACTAACCCTGGGGGAGTACGACCACCTCCGTGAGTACTAACCCTAACCCTGGGGGAGTACTAACCCTAACCCTGTGGGAGTACGACCACCTCAGTGAGTACTAACCCTAACCCTGGGGGGAGTACGACCACCTCAGTGAGTACTAGCCCTAACCCTGTGGGAGTACGACCACCTCAGTGAGTACTAACCCTAACCCTGGGGGAGTACGACCACCTCAGTGAGTACTAACCCTAACCCTGGGGGAGTACGACCACCTCAGTGAGTACTAACCCTAACCCTGGTGGGAGTACGACCACCTCAGTGAGTACTAACCCTAACCCTGGTGGGAGTACGACCACCTCAGTGAGTACTAACCCTAACCCTGGTGGGAGTACGACCACCTCAGTGAGTACTAACACTGGGGGAGTACGACCACCTCAGTGAGTACTAACCCTAACCCTGGGGGAGTACGACCACCTCAGTGAGTACAGACACTGGGGGGAGTACAGACACTGGGGGGAGTACAGACACTGGGGGAGTACAGACACTGGGGGAGTACAGACACTGGGGGAGTACAGACACTGGGGGAGTACGACCACCTCAGTAAGTACAGACACTGTGGGAGTACAGACACTGTGGGAGTACAGATACTGTGGGAGTACGACCATCTCAGTAAGTACAGATACTGTGGGAGTACGACCATCTCAGTAAGTACAGACACTGTGGGAGTACGACCATCTCAGTAAGTACAGACACTGGGGAGTACGACCACCTCAGTGAGTACAGACACTGTGGGAGTACAGACACTGTGGGAGTACGACCATCTCAGTAAGTACAGACACTGGGGGAGTACGACCATCTCAGTAAGTACAGACACTGGGGGGAGTACGACCATCTCAGTAAGTACAGACACTGGGGGAGTACGACCATCTCAGTAAGTACAGACACTGGGGGAGTACGACCACCTCAGTAAGTACAGACACTGTGGGAGTACAGACACTGTGGGAGTACAGACACTGGGGGAATACGACCACCTCAGTAAGTACAGACACTGGGGGAGTACGACCACCTCAGTGAGTACTAACCCTAACCCTGTGGGAGTACAGACACTGTGGGAGTACAGACACTGCACTGTGGGAGTACGACCACCTCAGTGAGTACTAACCCTAACCCTGTGGGAGTACAGACACTGTGGGAGTACGACCACCTCAGTGAGTACAGACACTGGGAAGGACGATCTGACGTTAACCTCTGTCCCCTCTCGCTCTCTGTCCCCACTTCTCCATTCTCCCTCTCTCCTTCTCCTCTCTCTCTCTCTCTCTCCCTCTCTTCTTCTCCTCTCAGAGCACGACCGCTGGAGGAAGTACCACTAAGCCCCTCCTCTCCTGACCCAGCAGGGCAGAGCCCTGACCTCTGACCCCCTGGCTCCAGCTGTCTGTATTATACCACCGATGTGACCAATAATAAAATATAACTACTTCTAATATTTACATTTGATCTGCTGTGTTTGGAGGTTCATTACAGTGTTTGGATGTTTTATTTGCTAGTTGATATGACTGTGGACATAAATAAATGTTTTGTTAAATGGGGAAACGTTACAGTGAACTCAAATCTAATTTTTATTTGTCACATACAGGTGTTTAGCAGATGTTGGTGTCTAGCTCTAACAGTACAGTAATATCTAACAATGAACACATCTCTAAAATAAATGTATAAATATTTTGATGCTCAATGTCACAGTGACAGACTAAGATACAGTATATACATTTGATGAATAATGTATAATTTGTAAACATTAAAATGGCCAGTGATTCCTAGTCTATGTATATATGGCAGCAGGCTCTAATGTGCTGGTGATGGCTGTTTATCAGTCTGATGGCCTGGAGATAGAAGCTGTTTATCAGTCTGATGGTCTGGAGATAGAAGCTGTTTAACAGTCTGATGGCCTGGAGATAGAAGCTGTTTATCAGTCTGATGGCCTGGAGATAGAAGCTGTTTACCAGTCTGATGGCCTGGAGATAGAAGCTGTTTATCAGTCTGATGGTCTGGAGATAGAAGCTGTTTACCAGTCTGATGGTCTGGAGATAGAAGCTGTTTACCAGTCTGATGGTCTGGAGATAGAAGCTGTTTAACAGTCTGATGGTCTGGAGATAGAAGCTGTTTACCAGTCTGATGGCCTGGAGATAGAAGCTGTTTACCAGTCTGATGGCCTGGAGATAGAAGCTGTTTAACAGTCTGATGGTCTGGAGATAGAAGCTGTTTACCAGTCTGATGGTCTGGAGATAGAAGCTGTTTATCAGTCTGATGGCCTGGAGATAGAAGCTGTTTACCAGTCTGATGGCCTGGAGATAGAAGCTGTTTATCAGTCTGATGGCCTGGAGATAGAAGCTGTTTACCAGTCTGATGGCCTGGAGATAGAAGCTGTTTATCAGTCTGATGGCCTGGAGATAGAAGCTGTTTACCAGTCTGATGGTCTGGAGATAGAAGCTGTTTACCAGTCTGATGGTCTGGAGATAGAAGCTGTTTATCAGTCTGATGGTCTGGAGATAGAAGCTGTTTACCAGTCTGATGGCCTGGAGATAGAAGCTGTTTAACAGTCTGATGGTCTGGAGATAGAAGCTGTTTAACAGTCTGATGGTCTGGAGATAGAAGCTGTTTACCAGTCTGATGGTCTGGAGATAGAAGCTGTTTATCAGTCTGATGGTCTGGAGATAGAAGCTGTTTATCAGTCTGATGGTCTGGAGATAGAAGCTGTTTAACAGTCTGATGGTCTGGAGATAGAAGCTGTTTACCAGTCTGATGGTCTGGAGATAGAAGCTGTTTAACAGTCTGATGGCCTGGAGATAGAAGCTGTTTATCAGTCTGATGGCCTGGAGATAGAAGCTGTTTACCAGTCTGATGGCCTGGAGATAGAAGCTGTTTACCAGTCTGATGGTCTGGAGATAGAAGCTGTTTAACAGTCTGATGGCCTGGAGATAGAAGCTGTTTAACAGTCTGACGGCCTGGAGATAGAAGCTGTTTATCAGTCTGATGGTCTGGAGATAGAAGCTGTTTACCAGTCTGATGGTCTGGAGATAGAAGCTGTTTATCAGTCTGATGGCCTGGAGATAGAAGCTGTTTTTCAGTCTCTCGGTTCCAGCTTTGAAGCTCCTGTACTGACCTCGCCTTCTGGATGATAGCGGGGTGAACAGGCAGTGGCTCGGGTGGTTGATGTCCTTGATGATCTCTCTTGGCCTTCCTGTGACATCGGGTGCTGTAGGTATCCTGGGAGGGCAGGCAGTCTGCCGTCGGTGATGTGTTGGACAGACTTGAGGGCGGCGCAGTTGCCGTACCGGGCGGTGATACTGCCTGACAGGATGCTCTCGATGGTGCATCTGTGAACGTTTGTGGGTCTTAGCGGGTAAAGCTGAATTTCTTCAGCCTCCTGAGGTGCTGTTACGCCTTCACCTCACTGTGGTTGGACCATTTCAGTTTGTCGGTGATGTGAACGCTGAGGAACTTGGGAAGATTTCCACCTTCTCCACTGCGGTCCTGTCGGTGGATAGGCGGGGTGCAATCCCTGCTGTTTCCTGAAGTCCACTCATCAACAACAGTATTTTACAGTCTAGAACAAGACTGACTGGAACAGGTTTATTGTATTTTTACAGACTAGACCAGGAGGAACAGGTTTACTGTATTTTACAGACTAGACCAGGAGGAACAGGTTTACTGTATTTTACAGACTAGAACAGGTTTATTGTATTTTACAGACTAGACCAGGAGGAACAGGTTTATTGTATTTTACAGACTAGACCAGGAGGAACAAGAGACTGACTGGAACAGGTTTACTGTATTTTACAGACTAGACCAGGAGGAACAGGTTTATTGTATTTTTACAGACTAGACCAGGAGGAACAGGTTTACTGTATTTTACAGACTAGAACAGGTTTATTGTATTTTACAGACTAGACCAGGAGGAACAGGTTTACTGTATTTTACAGACTAGAACAGGTTTATTGTATTTTACAGACTAGACCAGGAGGAACAGGTTTATTGTATTTTACAGACTAGACCAGGAGGAACAGGTTTATTGTATTTTTACAGACTAGACCAGGAGGAACAGGTTTATTGTATTTTACAGACTAGACCAGGAGGAACAGGTTTACTGTATTTTACAGACTAGACCAGGAGGAACAGGTTTACTGTATTTTACAGACTAGACCAGGAGGAACAGGTTTATTGTATTTTACAGACTAGACCAGGAGGAACAGGTTTACTGTATTTTTACAGACTAGACCAGGAGGAACAGGTTTATTGTATTTTACAGACTAGACCAGGAGGAACAGGTTTATTGTATTTTACAGACTAGACCAGGAGGAACAGGTTTATTGTATTTTACAGACTAGGAACAGGTTTATTGTATTTTTACAGACTAGACCAGGAGGAACAGGTTTATTGTATTTTACAGACTAGACCAGGAGGAACAGGTTTATTGTATTTTACAGACTAGACCAGGAGGAACAGGTTTATTGTATTTTACAGACTAGACAGGAGGAACAGGTTTATTGTATTTTTACAGACTAGACCAGGAGGAACAGGTTTACTGTATTTTACAGACTAGACCAGGAGGAACAGGTTTACTGTATTTTACAGACTAGACCAGGAGGAACAGGTTTATTGTATTTTTACAGACTAGACCAGGAGGAACAGGTTTACTGTATTTTACAGACTAGACCAGGAGGAACAGGTTTACTGTATTTTACAGACTAGACCAGGAGGAACAGGTTTACTGTATTTTACAGACTAGACCAGGAGGAACAGGTTTATTGTATTTTTACAGACTAGACCAGGAGGAACAGGTTTATTGTATTTTACAGACTAGACCAGGAGGAACAGGTTTATTGTATTTTACAGACTAGACCAGGAGGAACAGGTTTACTGTATTTTACAGACTAGACCAGGAGGAACAGGTTTACTGTATTTTACAGACTAGACCAGGAGGAACAGGTTTATTGTATTTTACAGACTAGACCAGGAGGAACAGGTTTATTGTATTTTACAGACTAGACCAGGAGGAACAGGTTTACTGTATTTTTACAGACTAGACCAGGAGGAACAGGTTTACTGTATTTTACAGACTAGACCAGGAGGAACAGGTTTACTGTATTTTACAGACTAGACCAGGAGGAACAGGTTTATTGTATTTTACAGACTAGACCAGGAGGAACAGGTTTACTGTATTTTACAGACTAGACCAGGAGGAACAGGTTTACTGTATTTTTACAGACTAGACCAGGAGGAACAGGTTTATTGTATTTTACA
Source organism: Salmo salar (assembly GCF_905237065.1). NCBI lineage: Eukaryota > Metazoa > Chordata > Actinopteri > Salmoniformes > Salmonidae > Salmo > Salmo salar. Next base: position 161,807 of record NW_025548164.1, read on the forward strand.
GACTAGACCAGGAGGAACAGGTTTACTGTATTTTTACAGACTAGACCAGGAGGAACAGGTTTACTGTATTTTACAGACTAGACCAGGAGGAACAGGTTTACTGTATTTTACAGACTAGACCAGGAGGAACAGGTTTATTGTATTTTTACAGACTAGACCAGGAGGAACAGGTTTATTGTATTTTACAGACTAGACCAGGAGGAACAGGTTTATTGTATTTTACAGACTAGACCAGGAGGAACAGGTTTACTGTATTTTACAGACTAGACCAGGAGGAACAGGTTTATTGTATTTTACAGACTAGACCAGGAGGAACAGGTTTACTGTATTTTACAGACTAGACCAGGAGGAACAGGTTTACTGTATTTTACAGACTAGACCAGGAGGAACAGGTTTATTGTATTTTACAGACTAGAACAGGTTTACTGTATTTTTACAGACTAGACCAGGAGGAACAGGTTTATTGTATTTTAGACTAGACCAGGAGGAACAGGTTTACTGTATTTTACAGACTAGACCAGGAGGAACAGGTTTATTGTATTTTACAGACTAGACCAGGAGGAACAGGTTTACTGTATTTTTACAGACTAGACCAGGAGGAACAGGTTTACTGTATTTTTACAGACTAGACCAGGAGGAACAGGTTTACTGTATTTTACAGACTAGACCAGGAGGAACAGGTTTACTGTATTTTACAGACTAGACCAGGAGGAACAGGTTTATTGTATTTTTACAGACTAGACCAGGAGGAACAGGTTTATTGTATTTTACAGACTAGACCAGGAGGAACAGGTTTACTGTATTTTACAGACTAGACCAGGAGGAACAGGTTTACTGTATTTTACAGACTAGACCAGGAGGAACAGGTTTATTGTATTTTACAGACTAGAACAGGTTTACTGTATTTTTACAGACTAGACCAGGAGGAACAGGTTTATTGTATTTTACAGACTAGACCAGGAGGAACAGGTTTACTGTATTTTACAGACTAGACCAGGAGGAACAGGTTTATTGTATTTTACAGACTAGACCAGGAGGAACAGGTTTACTGTATTTTACAGACTAGACCAGGAGGAACAGGTTTACTGTATTTTACAGACTAGACCAGGAGGAACAGGTTTATTGTATTTTACAGACTAGACCAGGAGGAACAGGTTTATTGTATTTTTACAGACTAGACCAGGAGGAACAGGTTTATTGTATTTTACAGACTAGACCAGGAGGAACAGGTTTACTGTATTTTACAGACTAGACCAGGAGGAACAGGTTTACTGTATTTTACAGACTAGACCAGGAGGAACAGGTTTATTGTATTTTACAGACTAAGAACAGGTTTACTGTATTTTTACAGACTAGACCAGGAGGAACAGGTTTATTGTATTTTACAGACTAGACCAGGAGGAACAGGTTTACTGTATTTTACAGACTAGACCAGGAGGAACAGGTTTATTGTATTTTACAGACTAGACCAGGAGGAACAGGTTTACTGTATTTTACAGACTAGACCAGGAGGAACAGGTTTACTGTATTTTACAGACTAGACCAGGAGGAACAGGTTTATTGTATTTTACAGACTAGACCAGGAGGAACAGGTTTATTGTATTTTACAGACTAGACCAGGAGGAACAGGTTTATTGTATTTTACAGACTAGACCAGGAGGAACAGGTTTATTGTATTTTTACAGACTAGACCAGGAGGAACAGGTTTATTGTATTTTACAGACTAGACCAGGAGGAACAGGTTTACTGTATTTTACAGACTAGACCAGGAGGAACAGGTTTACTGTATTTTTACAGACTAGACCAGGAGGAACAGGTTTATTGTATTTTACAGACTAGCCAGGAGGAACAGGTTTATTGTATTTTACAGACTAGACCAGGAGGAACAGGTTTACTGTATTTTACAGACTAGACCAGGAGGAACAGGTTTACTGTATTTTACAGACTAGACCAGGAGGAACAGGTTTACTGTATTTTACAGACTAGACCAGGAGGAACAGGTTTATTGTATTTTACAGACTAGACCAGGAGGAACAGGTTTATTGTATTTTACAGACTAGACCAGGAGGAACAGGTTTACTGTATTTTTACAGACTAGACCAGGAGGAACAGGTTTATTGTATTTTACAGACTAGACCAGGAGGAACAGGTTTATTGTATTTTACAGACTAGAACAGGTTTATTGTATTTTACAGACTAGACCAGGAGGAACAGGTTTATTGTATTTTTACAGACTAGAACACACTGAAATTGTGTATAATCTACAAAAAGGCAACACAGAGATATGACACACCAAATCTCCCCAACACCTCCTCCTCCTCTGGGGGAGGAAAAAAAAGCGGTGAGAGGATCCAACACAGCGACATCACAGCTCAACAGTTCCATTTCAAGTCATTGAAGGTTGACTCCGAAGCCGGTAAAACGGGAGTATTCAGGATGAACGACAGAACCAGATCTTGGGTTAGAATCTATAACTAACTAGTCTCTTCACTCACGTACAAAAAAAAAAAAAGTCTTGAGATTCGATATTTTTTTTGGGATCAAAAAACCTGGGTCGAAGCGTTTCGGCAACGTTTGATTCCCTGGATTACCAACATCCAAGCTTGGTTGGCTAGGTTACACCACTTCCTCTTCCCCCCCCCACCCCACCCACCCCTTTAAGCAACCGGACAGAATTACCAATCCCAGCTGGGTCACAAAAAGTGTCTGAGAGGTTAAAAAGGAGGGGGGGGTTTAGGACCAACCGAAAGATTCGATCAAAGCGGACATCAGAAACAGCAGCAGTACAAACACACAGAGAGGACGCAGTCGGAAACAATCAGCTCGTTTCCTGGGAGACCGTAGACGCTTCATCTCTCTCTCTCTCTCTCTCGTCCTCCAGTCTGACGGATCTAGAGACGGAGGGTTCCTGAGGACTTAACATCATCTCAAACTACAGAAGGGTTGTTGTTGTTGTTGTGTTTTTTTTGTTTGTGGCTCTGCTCTCGTTGTCTTCCAGCTGAAATGAGTCCAACCACGGGAACCACGGGGCTGTGAGAACGTTACTGTCCGCTGAGGAAGGCCAGGTGTCCTTTGGTGCATTTGTTGGCGTAGTGGCCCTTCTCACCACACTACAGAGAGACAGAGAGAGAGAGACAGAGAGAGAGAGAAATAGAGAGAGAGAGAGAGAGAGAGAGAGAGAGAAATAGAGAGACAGAGAGAGAGAGAGAGAGAGAGAGAGAGAGAGAGAGAGAGAGAGGAGAGAGACAGAGAGAGACAGAGAGAGAGACACAGAGAGAAACAGAGAGAGAAACAGAGAGAGAGACAGAGAGAGACAGAGAGGGAGAGAGAGACAGAGAGAGAGAGAGAGAGAGAGAGAGAGAGAGAAATAGAGAGACAGAGAGACAGAGAGAGAGAGAGAGAGAGAGAGAGAGAGAGAGGGAGGGAGACAGAGAGAGAGACAGAGAGAGAGACAGAGAGACAGAGAGAGACAGAGAGAGACAGAGACAGAGAGAGACAGAGAGAGACACAGAGAGAGACACAGAGAGAGACACAGAGAGACACAGAGAGACACAGAGAGAGACAAGTGTTACTCAGAGCCAGAGGCTGGGATTCAATCTGATCACTGGTTGTCCACAATGCGGCTTTTTAAAAAGGCAAATTCAGAATGAAATCTGCAGCTTTAACTGCGAATGCGGGAACATTGCATTGTGGACAAACAGCAATTAGATTGAATCCCAACCTGACACACAAACACATATATATATATTGATATTAAAACAGGTTAGGAGCTCTGTGTGTGTGTGTGTGTGTGTGTGTGTGTGTGTTTTACCTTGTAGCAGGTGACCTGGTCTAGTGGGCGCGGCCCCCTGTTCCCTCCTCCCATGTTGTTGTGGTGCTGATGCATGCTGGGACCGGAGGAGTACGGCTGGCGTTGATGGTGTTGATGCTGGTGAGGGCCCGCCCCTCCACCGGGATTGGTCAGCTGGATGAGTGACAGGGACGAGCGGCCGAGCGAAGGCAACGGCTGAGACGAGGACAGGAGGAGAGGAAAGGAATATAAATTAAGTTGAATATAAAGAGAAGAGAGAGACGGGGAGAGAGAGAGAGAGAGATGGGGTAAGAGAGAGAGAGAGAGACAGGGTCAGAGAGAGAGAGAGAGAGAGAGACGGGAGAGAGAGAGAGAGAGAGACGGGGTAAGAGAGAGAGAGAGAGACAGGGTCAGAGAGAGAGAGAGAGAGAGAGACGGGGGAGAGAGAGAGAGAGAGACGGGGTGAGAGAGAGAGAGAGAGAGACGGGGTGAGAGAGAGGGGGTGTCCTACCTTCTGGTGTCCCAGTATCTGTGCTGGTAGTGAGAGAGAGGGGGTGTCCTACCTTCTGGTGACCCAGTATCTGTGCTGGTAGTGAGAGAGAGGGGGTGTCCTACCTTCTGGTGTCCCAGTATCTGTGCTGGTAGTGAGAGAGAGGGGGTGTCCTACCTTCTGGTGTCCCAGTATCTGTGCTGGTAGTGAGAGAGAGGGGGTGTCCTACCTTCTGGTGACCCAGTATCTGTGCTGGTAGTGAGAGAGGGGGTGTCCTACCTTCTGGTGTCCCAGTATCTGTGCTGGTAGTGAGAGAGAGGGGGTGTCCTACCTTCTGGTGTCCCAGTATCTGTGCTGGTAGTGAGAGAGGGGGTGTCCTACCTTCTGGTGACCCAGTATCTGTGCTGGTAGTGAGAGAGAGGGGGTGTCCTACCTTCTGGTGACCCAGTATCTGTGCTGGTAGAGAGAGAGGGGGTGTCCTACCTTCTGGTGACCCAGTATCTGTGCTGGTAGTGAGAGAGAGAGGGGGTGTCCTACCTTCTGGTGACCCAGTATCTGTGCTGGTAGTGAGAGAGAGGGGGTGTCCTACCTTCTGGTGACCCAGTATCTGTGCTGGTAGTGAGAGAGAGGGGGTGTCCTACCTTCTGGTGTCCCAGTATCTGTGCTGGTAGTGAGAGAGAGGGGGTGTCCTACCTTCTGGTGACCCAGTATCTGTGCTGGTAGAGAGAGAGGGGGTGTCCTACCTTCTGGTGTCCCAGTATCTGTGCTGGTAGTGAGAGAGAGGGGGTGTCCTACCTTCTGGTGTCCCAGTATCTGTGCTGGTAGTGAGAGAGAGGGGGTGTCCTACCTTCTGGTGTCCCAGTATCTGTGCTGGTAGTGAGAGAGAGGGGGTGTCCTACCTTCTGGTGACCCAGTATCTGTGCTGGTAGTGAGAGAGGGGGTGTCCTACCTTCTGGTGTCCCAGTATCTGTGCTGGTAGTGAGAGAGAGGGGGTGTCCTACCTTCTGGTGTCCCAGTATCTGTGCTGGTAGTGAGAGAGAGGGGGTGTCCTACCTTCTGGTGACCCAGTATCTGTGCTGGTAGTGAGAGAGAGGGGGTGTCCTACCTTCTGGTGTCCCAGTATCTGTGCTGGTAGTGAGAGAGAGGGGGTGTCCTACCTTCTGGTGTCCCAGTATCTGTGCTGGTAGTGAGAGAGAGGGGGTGTCCTACCTTCTGGTGTCCCAGTATCTGTGCTGGTAGTGAGAGAGAGAGGGGGTGTCCTACCTTCTGGTGTCCCAGTATCTGTGCTGGTAGTGAGAGAGAGGGGTGTCCTACCTTCTGGTGACCCAGTATCTGTGCTGGTAGAGAGAGAGGGGGTGTCCTACCTTCTGGTGTCCCAGTATCTGTGCTGGTAGTGAGAGAGAGAGGGGGTGTCCTACCTTCTGGTGTCCCAGTATCTGTGCTGGTAGTGAGAGAGAGGGGGTGTCCTACCTTCTGGTGTCCCAGTATCTGTGCTGGTAGTGAGAGAGAGGGGGTGTCCTACCTTCTGGTGTCCCAGTATCTGTGCTGGTAGTGAGAGAGGGGGTGTCCTACCTTCTGGTGACCCAGTATCTGTGCTGGTAGTGAGAGAGAGGGGGTGTCCTACCTTCTGGTGACCCAGTATCTGTGCTGGTAGAGAGAGAGGGGGTGTCCTACCTTCTGGTGACCCAGTATCTGTGCTGGTAGTGAGAGAGAGAGGGGGTGTCCTACCTTCTGGTGACCCAGTATCTGTGCTGGTAGTGAGAGAGAGGGGGTGTCCTACCTTCTGGTGTCCCAGTATCTGTGCTGGTAGTGAGAGAGGGGGTGTCCTACCTTCTGGTGTCCCAGTATCTGTGCTGGTAGTGAGAGAGGGGGTGTCCTACCTTCTGGTGTCCCAGTATCTGTGCTGGTAGTGAGAGAGGGGGTTGTCCTACCTTCTGGTGTCCCAGTATCTGTGCTGGTAGTGAGAGAAGGGGTGTCCTACCTTCTGGTGTCCCAGTATCTGTGCTGGTAGTGAGAGAGGGGGTGTCCTACCTTCTGGTGTCCCAGTATCTGTGCTGGTAGTGAGAGAGGGGGTGTCCTACCTTCTGGTGACCCAGTATCTGTGCTGGTAGTGAGAGAGAGAGGGGGTGTCCTACCTTCTGGTGTCCCAGTATCTGTGCTGGTAGTGAGAGAGAGAGGGGGTGTCCTACCTTCTGGTGACCCAGTATCTGTGCTGGTAGTGAGAGAGAGAGGGTGTCCTACCTTCTGGTGTCCCAGTATCTGTGCTGGTAGTGAGAGAGAGGGGGTGTCCTACCTTCTGGTGTCCCAGTATCTGTGCTGGTAGTGGAGAGAGAGGGGGTGTCCTACCTTCTGGTGACCCAGTATCTGTGCTGGTAGTGAGAGAGAGGGGGTGTCCTACCTTCTGGTGACCCAGTATCTGTGCTGGTAGTGAGAGAGAGGGGTGTCCTACCTTCTGGTGTCCCAGTATCTGTGCTGGTAGTGAGAGAGAGGGGGTGTCCTACCTTCTGGTGTCCCAGTATCTGTGCTGGTAGTGAGAGAGAGGGGGTGTCCTACCTTCTGGTGTCCCAGTATCTGTGCTGGTAGTGAGAGAGAGAGGGGGTGTCCTACCTTCTGGTGACCCAGTATCTGTGCTGGTAGTGAGAGAGAGAGGGGTGTCCTACCTTCTGGTGACCCAGTATCTGTGCTGGTAGTGAGAGAGAGAGGGGGTGTCCTACCTTCTGGTGACCCAGTATCTGTGCTGGTAGTGAGAGAGAGGGGGGTGTCCTACCTTCTGGTGTCCCAGTATCTGTGCTGGTAGTGAGAGAGAGGGGGGGTGTCCTACCTTCTGGTGTCCCAGTATCTGTGCTGGTAGTGAGAGAGAGAGGGGGTGTCCTACCTTCTGGTGTCCCAGTATCTGTGCTGGTAGTGAGAGAGAGAGGGGTGTCCTACCTTCTGGTGTCCCAGTATCTGTGCTGGTAGTGAGAGAGAGGGGTGTCCTACCTTCTGGTGTCCCAGTATCTGTGCTGGTAGTGAGAGAGAGAGGGGGTGTCCTACCTTCTGGTGTCCCAGTATCTGTGCTGGTAGTGAGAGAGAGGGGGTGTCCTACCTTCTGGTGTCCCAGTATCTGTGCTGGTAGTGAGAGAGAGAGGGGGTGTCCTACCTTCTGGTGTCCCAGTATCTGTGCTGGTAGTGAGAGAGAGGGGGTGTCCTACCTTCTGGTGTCCCAGTATCTGTGCTGGTAGAGGAGGCTGTTCGGTGGCTCCCATTGGCAGTTCAAACCGCGGGCTGCAGAAAGACACACCCATTATTCTGGACTCATTTCATCTCACGGCCTAAACGCTACTATTTTCACAGGGCTCTGGGTCAGAGAGGATTATGGGTAGTGTAGTTTTACCTCCTCCTGGGTCAGAGAGGATTATGGGTAGTGTAGTTTTACCTCCTGGGTCATAGAGGATTATGGTTAGTGTAGTTTTACCTCCTCCTGGGTCAGAGAGGATTATGGTTAGTGTAGTTTTACCTCCTCCTGGGTCAGAGAGGATTATGGTTAGTGTAGTTTTACCTCATGGGTCATAGAGGATTATGGTTAGTGTAGTCTTACCTCCTCCTGGGTCATAGAGGATTATGGGAGGTGTAGTTTACCTCCTGGGTCATAGATGATATAAATATGACCAGGGTAACAGTCGAATACCTCTGCAGTATTCCACCAGACCCCGCAGGGTAACAGTTGAATACCTCTGCAGTATTCCAGACCCCGCAGGGTAACAGTTGAATACCTCTGCAGTATTCCACCAGACCACGCAGGGTAACAGTTGAATACCTCTGCAGTATTCCACCAGACCACGCAGGGTAACAGTTGAATACCTCTGCAGTATTCCACCAGACCACGCAGGGTAACAGTCGAATACCTCTGCAGTATTCCAGACCCCGCAGGGTAACAGTTGAATACCTCTGCAGTATTCCACCAGACCCCGCAGGGTAACAGTTGAATACCTCTGCAGTATTCCACCAGACCCCGCAGGGTAACAGTTGAATACCTCTGCAGTATTCCACCAGACCCCGCAGGGTAACAGTTGAATACCTCTGCAGTATTCCACCAGACCCCGCAGGGTAACAGTTGAATACCTCTGCAGTATTCCACCAGACCACGCAGGGTAACAGTCGAATACCTCTGCAGTATTCCAGACCCCGCAGGGTAACAGTCGAATACCTCTGCAGTATTCCAGACCCCGCAGGGTAACAGTTGAATATCTCTGCAGTATTCCAGACCCCGACAGGGTAACAGTTGAATACCTCTGCAGTATTCCAGACCCCGCAGGGTAACAGTCGAATACCTCTGCAGTATTCCAGACCCCGCAGGGTAACAGTTGAATACCTCTGCAGTATTCCAGACCCCGCAGGGTAACAGTTGAATACCTCTCCAGTATTCCAGACCCCGCAGGGTAACAGTTGAATACCTCTCCAGTATTCCAGACCCCGCAGGGTAACAGTTGAATAACTCTGCAGTATTCCACCAGACCCCGCAGGATAACAGTTGAATACCTCTGCAGTATTCCAGACCCCGACAGGGTAGCAGTCGAATACCTCTGCAGTATTCCAGACCCCGACAGGGTAGCAGTCGAATACCTCTGCAGTATTCCAGACCCCGCAGGGTAACAGTTGAATACCTCTGCAGTATTCCAGACCCCGCAGGGTAACAGTTGAATACCTTTGCAGTATTCCAGACCCCGACAGGGTAACAGTCGAATACCTCTGCAGTATTCCAGACCCCGACAGGGTAACAGTCGAATACCTCTGCAGTATTCCAGACCCCGACAGGGTAACAGTCGAATACCTCTGCAGTATTCCAGACCCCGCAGGGTAACAGTTGAATACCTCTGCAGTATTCCAGACCCCGCAGGGTAACAGTCGAATACCTCTGCAGTATTCCAGACCCCGCAGGGTAACAGTTGAATACCTCTGCAGTATTCCAGACCCCGCAGGGTAACAGTCGAATACCTCTGCAGTATTCCAGACCCCGCAGGGTAACAGTCGAATACCTCTGCAGTATTCCAGACCCCGCAGGGTAACAGTCGAATACCTCTGCAGTATTCCAGACCCCGCAGGATAACAGTCGAATACCTCTGCAGTATTCCAGACCCCGCAGGGTAACAGTCGAATACCTCTGCAGTATTCCAGACCCCGCAGGGTAACAGTCGAATACCTCTGCAGTATTCCAGACCCCGACAGGGTAGCAGTTGAATACCTCTGCAGTATTCCAGACCCCACAGGGTAACAGTTGAATACCTCTGCAGTATTCCAGACCCCGACAGGATAACAGTTGAATACCTCTGCAGTATTCCAGACCCCGACAGGGTAACAGTTGAATACCTCTGCAGTATTCCAGACCCCGACAGGGTAACAGTTGAATACCTCTGCAGTATTCCAGACCCCGACAGGATAACAGTTGAATACCTCTGCAGTATTCCAGACCCCGACAGGATAACAGTTGAATACCTCTGCAGTATTCCAGACCCCGACAGGATAACAGTTGAATACCTCTGCAGTATTCCAGACCCCGACAGGGTAACAGTTGAATACCTCTGCAGTATTCCAGACCCCGACAGGGTAACAGTTGAATACCTCTGCAGTATTCCAGACCCCGCAGGGTAACAGTCGAATACCTCTGCAGTATTCCAGACCCCGCAGGGTAACAGTCGAATACCTCTGCAGTATTCCAGACCCCGCAGGGTAACAGTCGAATACCTCTGCAGTATTCCAGACCCCGCAGGGTAACAGTTGAATACCTCTGCAGTATTCCAGACCCCGCAGGGTAACAGTCGAATACCTCTGCAGTATTCCAGACCCCGCAGGGTAACAGTCGAATACCTCTGCAGTATTCCAGACCCCGCAGGGTAACAGTCGAATACCTCTGCAGTATTCCAGACCCCACAGGGTAACAGTTGAATACCTCTGCAGTATTCCAGACCCCGACAGGATAACAGTTGAATACCTCTGCAGTATTCCAGACCCCGACAGGATAACAGTTGAATACCTCTGCAGTATTCCAGACCCCGACAGGATAACAGTTGAATACCTCTGCAGTATTCCAGACCCCGACAGGATAACAGTTGAATACCTCTGCAGTATTCCAGACCCCGACAGGATAACAGTTGAATACCTCTGCAGTATTCCAGACCCCGACAGGATAACAGTTGAATACCTCTGCAGTATTCCAGACCCCGACAGGATAACAGTTGAATACCTCTGCAGTATTCCAGACCCCGACAGGATAACAGTTGAATACCTCTGCAGTATTCCAGACCCTGACAGGGTAACAGTTGAATACCTCTGCAGTATTCCAGACCCCACAGGGTAACAGTCGAATACCTCTGCAGTATTCCAGACCCCGCAGGGTAACAGTCGAATACCTCTGCAGTATTCCAGACCCCGCAGGGTAACAGTCGAATACCTCTGCAGTATTCCAGACCCCGCAGGGTAACAGTTGAATACCTCTGCAGTATTCCAGACCCCGCAGGGTAACAGTCGAATACCTCTGCAGTATTCCAGACCCCGCAGGGTAACAGTCGAATACCTCTGCAGTATTCCAGACCCCGACAGGGTAGCAGTTGAATACCTCTGCAGTATTCCAGACCCCGCAGGGTAACAGTTGAATACCTCTGCAGTATTCCAGACCCCGCAGGGTAACAGTTGAATACCTCTGCAGTATTCCAGACCCCACAGGGTAACAGTTGAATACCTCTGCAGTATTCCAGACCCCGACAGGATAACAGTTGAATACCTCTGCAGTATTCCAGACCCCGACAGGATAACAGTTGAATACCTCTGCAGTATTCCAGACCCCGACAGGGTAACAGTTGAATACCTCTGCAGTATTCCAGACCCCGACAGGGTAACAGTTGAATACCTCTGCAGTATTCCAGACCCCGCAGGGTAACAGTTGAATACCTCTGCAGTATTCCAGACCCCGCAGGGTAACAGTCGAATACCTCTGCAGTATTCCAGACCCCGCAGGGTAACAGTCGAATACCTCTGCAGTATTCCAGACCCCGCAGGGTAACAGTCGAATACCTCTGCAGTATTCCAGACCCCGACAGGGTAGCAGTTGAATACCTCTGCAGTATTCCAGACCCCGCAGGGTAACAGTTGAATACCTCTGCAGTATTCCAGACCCCGCAGGGTAACAGTTGAATACCTCTGCAGTATTCCAGACCCCACAGGGTAACAGTTGAATACCTCTGCAGTATTCCAGACCCCGACAGGGTAACAGTTGAATACCTCTGCAGTATTCCAGACCCCGACAGGGTAACAGTTGAATACCTCTGCAGTATTCCAGACCCCGACAGGATAACAGTTGAATACCTCTGCAGTATTCCAGACCCCGACAGGATAACAGTTGAATACCTCTGCAGTATTCCAGACCCCGACAGGATAACAGTTGAATACCTCTGCAGTATTCCAGACCCCGACACGATAACAGTTGAATACCTCTGCAGTATTCCACCAGACCCCACAGGATAACAGTTGAATACCTCTGCAGTATTCCAGACCCCGACAGGGTAACAGTTGAATACCTCTGCAGTATTCCAGACCCCGCAGGGTAACAGTTGAATACCTCTGCAGTATTCCAGACCCCGCAGGGTAACAGTTGAATACCTCTGCAGTATTCCAGACCCCGACAGGGTAGCAGTCGAATACCTCTGCAGTATTCCAGACCCCGCAGGGTAACAGTTGAATACCTCTGCAGTATTCCAGACCCCGACAGGGTAACAGTTGAATACCTCTGCAGTATTCCAGACCCCACAGGGTAACAGTTGAATACCTCTGCAGTATTCCACCAGACCCCACAGGGTAACAGTCGAATACCTCTGCAGTATTCCAGACCCCGCAGGGTAACAGTCGAATACCTCTGCAGTATTCCAGACCCCGCAGGGTAGCAGTTGAATACCTCTGCAGTATTCCAGACCCCGACAGGGTAACAGTCGAATACCTCTGCAGTATTCCAGACCCCGACAGGGTAACAGTCGAATACCTCTGCAGTATTCCAGACCCCGCAGGATAACAGTTGAATACCTCTGCAGTATTCCAGACCCCGACAGGGTAACAGTTGAATACCTCTGCAGTATTCCACCAGACCCCACAGGGTAACAGTCGAATACCTCTGCAGTATTCCAGACCCCACAGGGTAACAGTCGAATACCTCTGCAGTATTCCAGACCCCGCAGGATAACAGTTGAATACCTTTGCAGTATTCCAGACCCCGCAGGGTAGCAGTCGAATACCTCTGCAGTATTCCAGACCCCGACAGGGTAACAGTCGAATACCTCTGCAGTATTCCAGACCCCGACAGGGTAACAGTCGAATACCTTTGCAGTATTCCAGACCCCGACAGGGTAACAGTCGAATACCTCTGCAGTATTCCAGACCCCGCAGGGTAACAGTCGAATACCTCTGCAGTATTCCAGACCCCGACAGGGTAACAGTTGAATACCTCTGCAGTATTCCAGACCCCGCAGGGTAACAGTCGAATACCTCTGCAGTATTCCAGACCCCGACAGGGTAACAGTTGAATACCTCTGCAGTATTCCAGACCCCGACAGGGTAACAGTTGAATACCTCTGCAGTATTCCAGACCCCGACAGGGTAACAGTTGAATACCTCTGCAGTATTCCAGACCCCGACAGGGTAACAGTTGAATACCTCTGCAGTATTCCAGACCCCGACAGGGTAACAGTTGAATACCTCTGCAGTATTCCAGACCCCGACAGGGTAACAGTTGAATACCTCTGCAGTATTCCAGACCCCGACAGGGTAACAGTTGAATACCTCTGCAGTATTCCAGACCCCGACAGGGTAACAGTTGAATACCTCTGCAGTATTCCAGACCCCGACAGGGTAACAGTTGAATACCTCTGCAGTATTCCAGACCCCGACAGGG
>NW_025548164.1:180000-197500 GCF_905237065.1 Salmo salar
TACAGATGGGGGGAACTGCAGTAGACAGTTAGCCGATACAGATGGGAGAACTGCAGTAGACAGTTAGCCAATACAGATGGGGCTGGAACGAGCTGCAACAAACACTCAAACTGGACAGTTTTATCTCCATCTCTTCATTCAAAGACTCAATCATGGACACTCTTACTGACAGTTGTGGCTGCTTTTTGTGATGTATTGTTGTCTCTACCTTCTTGCCCTTTGTGCTGTTGTCTGAGCCCAATAATGTTTGTACCATGTTGTGTTGCTACCATGTTGTGTTGCTACCATGTTGTTGTCATGTTGTGTTGCTGCCATGTTGTGTTGCTGCCATGTTGTGTTGCTGCCATGTTGTGTTGCTGCCATGTTGTGTTTCTGCCATGTTGTTGTCATGTTGTGTTGCTGCCATGTTGTGTTGCTGTTGTGTTGCTGCCATGTTGTGTTGCTGCCATGTTGTCATGTTGCTGCCATGTTGTTGTCATGTTGCTGCCATGTTGCTGCCATGTTGTGTTGCTGCCATGTGTTGCTGCCATGTTGCTGCCATGTTGTGTTGCTGCCATGTTGCTGCCATGTTGTGTTGCTGCCATGTTGTGTTGCTGCCATGTTGTGTTGCTGCCATGTTGTGTTGCTGCCATGTTGTGTTGCTGCCATGTTGCTGCCATGTTGTGTTGCTGCCATGTTGTGTTGCTGCCATGTTGTGTTGCTGCCATGTTGTGTTGCTGCCATGCTGTTGTTGTGTTGTCATGTGTTGCTGCCATGCTGTGTTGTCATGTGTTGCTGTGTTGTCATGTGTTGCTACCATGCTGTATTGTCATGTGTTGTTGCCTTGCTGTGTTGTCATGTGTTGCTACCATGCTGTGTTGTCATGTGTTGCTACCATGCTGTGTTGTCATGTTTTGCTGCCATGCTGTGTTGTCATGTGTTGCTACCATGCTGTGTTGTCATGTGTTGCTACCATGCTGTGTTGTCATGTTGTGTTGCTGCCATGCTGTGTTGTCATGTTGTGTTGCTGCCATGCTGTGTTGTCATGTGTTGCTACCATGCTGTGTTGTCATGTGTTGCTACCATGCTGTGTTGTCATGTGTTGCTACCATGCTGTGTTGTCATGTGTTGCTACCATGCTGTGTTGTCATGTGTTGCTACCATGCTGTGTTGTCATGTGTTGCTACCATGCTGTGTTGTCATGTGTTGCTACCATGCTGTGTTGTCATGTGTTGCTGCCATGCTGTGTTGTCGTCTCTCGTTGAGATGTGTGTTTTGTCCTATAATCTTTTTTTAAATCCCAGCCACCGCAGGAGGCCGTCATTGTAAAATAAGAAATTGTTCTTAACTGACTTACCAGGTTAAATAAAAGGTTAAATAAAAGGTTAAATAAAAGGTTAAATAAAGGGTTCAATAAAGGGTTAAATAAAGGTTCAATAAAGGTTCAATGGTTTAATAAAGGTTAAATAAAGGTTAAATAAAGGGTTAAATAAAGGGTTAAATAAAGGTTAAATAAAGGGTTAAATAAAGGTTAAATAAAGGGTTAAATAAGGGTTAAATAAAGGGTTAAATAAGGGTTAAATAAAGGGTTAAATAAAGGTTAAATAAAGGTTAAATAAAGGGTTCAATAAAGGGTTAAATAAAAGGTTAAATAAAAGGTTAAATAAAAGGCTAAATAAAGATTAAATAAAGGGTTAAATAAAGGGTTAAATAAAGGTTAAATAAAGGGTTAAATAAAGGGTTAAATAAAGGGTTAAATAAAAGGTTAAATAAAGGTTAAATAAAGGGTAAATAAAGGGTTAAATAAAGGTTAAATAAAGGTTAAATAAAGGGTTAAATAAAGGGTTAAATAAAGGGTTAAATAAAGGTTAAATAAAGGGTTAAATAAAGGTTAAATAAAGATTAAATAAAGGGTTAAATAAAGGTTAAATAAAGGTTAAATAAAGCCCAGCCACATACCGAACTTGGAGTAGAAGTAACACTCGGGCATCTTGGTCATGTCGTACTCGTGTAGAAACTCACACTGATCTCCCTTCTTACAGAGTCCTCTGAGCCAGTGTTTACACACCACTGTCTTCTCCCCACTGATGTGACGGAAAGGACACATCCCACCTGCAGCAACACACACGCACACACACACAGATCACTTTATACACATTCCACCTGCAGCAACACACACACTGATCACTTTATACACATCCCACCTGCAGCAACACACACACACACACACACACTGATCACTTTATACACATCCCACCTGCAGCAACACCCACACACACACACTGATCACTTTATACACATCCCACCTGCAGCAACACACACACTGATCACTTTATACACATTCCACCTGCAGCAACACACACACACACTGATCACTTTATACACATCCCACCTGCAGCAACACACACACACACACACTGATCACTTTATATACATCCCACCTGCAGCAACACACACACACTGATCACTTTATACACATTCCACCTGCAGCAACACCCACACACACACACTGATCACTTTATACACATCCACCTGCAGCAACACACACACACACTGATCACTTTATACACATCCACCTGCAGCAACACACACACACACTGATCACTTTATACACATACCACCTGCAGCAACACACACACACACTGATCACTTTATACACATCCCACCTGCAGCAACACACACTGATCACTTTATACACATACCACCTGCAGCAACACACACACACACACACTGATCACTTTATACACATACCACCTGCAGCAACACACACACTGATCACTTTATACACATCCACCTGCAGCAACACACACACACACACACACTGATCACTTTATACACATCCCACCTGCAGCAACACACACTGATCACTTTATACACATACCACCTGCAGCAACACACACACACACACACACACACACTGATCACTTTATACACATACCACCTGCAGCAACACACACACTGATCACTTTATACACATCCCACCTGCAGCAACACACACTGATCACTTTATACACATACCACCTGCAGCAACACACACACACTGATCACTTTATACACATACCACCTGCAGCAACACACACTGATCACTTTATACACACACCACCTGCAGCAACACACACACACACACACACTGATCACTTTATACACATCCACCTGCAGCAACACACACACACTGATCACTTTATACACACACCACCTGCAGCAACACACACACACACACACTGATCACTTTATACACATCCACCTGCAGCAACACACACACACTGATCACTTTATACACATCCCACCTGCAGCAACACACACACACACACACACTGATCACTTTATACACATCCACCTGCAGCAACACACACACACACTGATCACTTTATACACATACCACCTGCAGCAACACACACACACACTGATCACTTTATACACATCCCACCTGCAGCAACACACACTGATCACTTTATACACATACCACCTGCAGCAACACACACACACACACTGATCACTTTATACACATACCACCTGCAGCAACACACACACACACTGATCACTTTATACACATCCACCTGCAGCAACACACACACACTGATCACTTTATACACATCCCACCTGCAGCAACACACACTGATCACTTTATACACATACCACCTGCAGCAACACACACACACACACTGATCACTTTATACACATACCACCTGCAGCAACACACACACACACTGATCACTTTATACACATACCACCTGCAGCAACACACACACACACACTGATCACTTTATACACATACCACCTGCAGCAACACACACACACACTGATCACTTTATACACATCCACCTGCAGCAACACACACACACTGATCACTTTATACACATCCCACCTGCAGCAACACACACTGATAACTTTATACACATACCACCTGCAGCAACACACACACACACACACTGATCACTTTATACACATACCACCTGCAGCAACACACACACTGATCACTTTATACACATCCACCTGCAGCAACACACACACACACACACACTGATCACTTTATACACATCCCACCTGCAGCAACACACACTGATCACTTTATACACATACCACCTGCAGCAACACACACACACACACACACACTGATCACTTTATACACATACCACCTGCAGCAACACACACACTGATCACTTTATACACATCCCACCTGCAGCAACACACACTGATCACTTTATACACATACCACCTGCAGCAACACACACACACTGATCACTTTATACACATACCACCTGCAGCAACACACACTGATCACTTTATACACACACCACCTGCAGCAACACACACACACACACACACTGATCACTTTATACACATCCACCTGCAGCAACACACACACACTGATCACTTTATACACACACCACCTGCAGCAACACACACACACACACACACTGATCACTTTATACACATCCACCTGCAGCAACACACACACACTGATCACTTTATACACATCCCACCTGCAGCAACACACACACACACTGATCACTTTATACACATCCACCTGCAGCAACACACACACACACTGATCACTTTATACACATACCACCTGCAGCAACACACACACACACTGATCACTTTATACACATCCCACCTGCAGCAACACACACTGATCACTTTATACACATACCACCTGCAGCAACACACACACACACACTGATCACTTTATACACATACCACCTGCAGCAACACACACACACACTGATCACTTTATACACATCCACCTGCAGCAACACACACACACTGATCACTTTATACACACACCACCTGCAGCAACACACACACACACACACTGATCACTTTATACACATCCCACCTGCAACAACACACACTGATCACTTTATACACATACCACCTGCAGCAACACACACACACACTGATCACTTTATACACATACCACCTGCAGCAACACACACACACACTGATCACTTTATACACATACCACCTGCAGCAACACACACACACACACTGATCACTTTATACACATCACACCTGCAGCAACACACACTGATCACTTTATACACATACCACCTGCAGCAACACACACACACACACACACACACACACACACACTGATCACTTTATACACATCCACCTGCAGCAACACACACACACTGATCACTTTATACACACACCACCTGCAGCAACACACACACACACTGATCACTTTATACACATCCCACCTGCAGCAACACACACACACTGATCACTTTATACACATCCCACCTGCAGCAACACACACACACTGATCACTTTATACACATCCCACCTGCAGCAACACACACACACTGATCACTTTATACACATATCACCTGCAGCAACACACACACACTGATCACTTTATACACATATCACCTGCAGCAACACACACACACTGATCACTTTATACACATATCACCTGCAGCAACACACACACACTGATCACTTTATACACACACAGTTCATATCAACACACACACACACTGGGTCAGTTCCTATACACACACAGATCAGTTTATACACACATCCCCCAGCAGATACACACACACACTTGTAGAGGAGTCTGTATCAGTCACATACAGAGAACTCATCACAGGTAACACTCTCACCTTTGAGACAGGCCGCTCTCATGAAGAACTCACACACAGCAGCCCCGGACTCTACAGACAGACAGACACAGGAAGTTACAATACAAAACAATACATGAACCTAACACACTGCAGCCTCAAACTCTGCAACAATAAAAAAAAAAACACACCTAATTATAAAATCAGTTCATAAGTTAGCTAAACTAGCCAAGTTAGCTTAGCTACCATGCTAAAACTACAACAGTACCGAGCTAACGTTAGCTACCATGCTAAAACTACAACAGTACCTAGCTAACGTTAGCTACCATGCTAAAACTACAACAGTACCTAGCTAACGTTAGCTAACAGGCTAACTTAGTAAGTAGCGACTACTTACTGTCCATCCCGGGGAAAGGGAGAGGCTGAGCCCCCAGCTGCTGCTCCACAGCTATCTCTAGATCAAACTTGATGTGGTCCACGGTGGCTATCAGGTCCTGCATGATGGCAGTCTCACCCCCGCTTCCGACCAGACAGAAACAAGCTAGCCTAACTTAGCTTAGCTAGCAGTCTCACCCCGCTTCCGACCAGACAGAAACAAGCTTGCCTACTTAGCTTAGCTAGCAGTCTCACCCCGCTTCCGACCAGACAGAAACAAGCTAGCCTAGCCTAGCTTAGCTAGCAGTCTCACCCCCGCTTCCGACCAGACAGAAACAAGCTAGCTTAGCTTAGCTTAGCTAGCAGTCTAACGGCAGTTCGCAATCAGCTAACCTGTGAAATCTCGCTAAAGTAGCTGATATATCAACCATAAGAGGCGTTTGCTCTAGATTGCTTTGGCTAGCTAATTGTATATTTGAAATGTGTAGAAAAATCAACAGTGGGGAAAGTTGGTTAACTAAGACAAGTCCGTTTTGTCTTGTTGATCTGCCATCTTGTTTCTCCTGCCCTCCAGAAGGCGGGCGGGTTGAACTCCAACCTTTGACCTGTGTGGGAGGGGGGGAGGTTAAAAGCCTGAGTAATCGATCTATGAGAGAGTTTGGATGTGAACTTGCCAGAAGATGCCGACCCTACCATTACGCTTGTTTACACAGAGCTGCACTGGGGTCAGAATGCAATCATGGTTACATTAAGATCCCCCCCCCCATTGAGCTAGCGTGAGATATGGGCTGGAAAAGGTAACGCATATAGCCACCATACTTCAAATGGTTACTATAGCACTATTTCAATCTTGTCGATTGGAGCAGTGTGGATAAAGGTGGCATATCCCATCCCTGGATTGAGGTAAGTTTTTCGACCCATATCTCACCGCTGGCTCCACGTAAAAATATCAATATCAATTACAAATAAAAGCTTTTTATTAATGTTATTTTACCCACAAGCCAGCCAGTCCTTCATTTTAATTAACTAGGCAAGTCAGTTAAGAACAAATTCTTATTTTCAATGACGGTCTACCGGGGAACAGTGGGTTAACTGCCTTGTTCAGGGGCAGAACAACATATTTTTACCTTGTCGGCTCAGGCATTTGATCTTGCAACCTTCTGATTACTAGTCCAGCGCTCTAACCACTAGGCTACCTGCCTCCCCCCTCTAACCACTAGGCTACCTGCCGCCCCCCATCACTCAGAAGAGAAGGAAAGCTCAACATACTTCAGTATCTCCCTAGTTCCAGGGTGAGCATGATTTGTACCCTGGGGGGGTGAGCCCGTTTCACCCAGGAAGGGATCTTTTTTTACTTAATAAAAAATGGAGGAACATTTCTACTCTTTCTGAGTGTACTTTAGTGAGTGTTTCATCAGAGAACATGCTGAGTGTTTAGTTTAGTGAGTGTTTTAGTTTAGTGAGTGTTTAGTTTAGTGAGTGTTTAGTTTAGTGAGTGTTTAGTTTAGTGAGTGTTTAGTTTAGTGAGTGTTTTAGTTTAGTGAGTGTTTTAGTTTAGTGAGTGTTTAGTTTAGTGAGTGTTTTAGTTTAGTGAGTGTTTTAGTTTAGTGAGTGTTTTAGTTTAGTGAGTGTTTTAGTTTAGTGAGTGTTTTAGTTTAGTGAGTGTTTTAGTTTAGTGAGTGTTTTAGTTTAGTGAGTGTTTAGTTTAGTGAGTGTTTCATCAGAGAACATGCTGAGTGTTTAGTTTAGTGAGTGTTTTAGTTTAGTGAGTGTTTAGTTTAGTGAGTGTTTAGTTTAGTGAGTGTTTTAGTTTAGTGAGTGTTTAGTTTAGTGAGTGTTTTAGTTTAGTGAGTGTTTTAGTTTAGTGAGTGTTTTAGTTTAGTGAGTGTTTTAGTTTAGTGAGTGTTTTAGTTTAGTGAGTGTTTAGTTTAGTGAGTGTTTCATCAGAGAACACGCTGAGTGTTTAGTTTAGCGAGGCAAGTCAGTGAAGAAAACATTCTTATTTACAATGACGGCCTACCAAAGGCCTCCTGCGGGGACGGGGCCTGGGATTAAACATTTAATAAAATGTTTTAAAATAGGACAAAACACACATCACGACAAGAGAGACAACACAACACTACATAAAGAGAGACCTAAGACAACAACATAGCAAGGCAGTGTAACCGATGTGAAAATGGCTAGTTAGTTAGCGGTGGTGCGCTCTAATAGCGTTTTTAATCGGGTGATGTCACTCGCTCTGAGACTTGAAGTAGGGTTTCCCCTTTGCTCTGCAAGGGGCCGCGGATTTTTGTGGCGCGATGGGTCCAAGGTTCAAGCCCAGGTTGGGGGCGAGGAGAGGGACGGAAGCTATACTGTTACAGCAGCAACACATGACAACACAGCATGGTAGCAACACAGCATGGTAGCAACACAACATGGTAGCAACACAACATGGTAGCAACACAACATGGTAGCAACAGCACAGGGTACAAACATTATTGGGCTCAGACAACAGCACAAAGGGGCAATAAGGTAGAGACAACAATACATCACACAAAGCAGCCACAACTGTCAGTAAGAGTGTCCATGATTGAGTCTTTGAATGAAGAGATGGAGATAAAACTGTCCAGTTTGAGTGTTTAAATGTCCTTTGTCAAGTAAAATCACTACCTACTCTCTCAGACATGGATCCTCCTGGTCTCTGACTCTCCTCTGTCTTCTACACTGAAATCCCCCCTCTCCTCTGTCTTCTACACTGAAATCCCCCTCTCCTCTCTGTCTTCTACACTGAAATCCTCCTCTCCTCTGTCTTCTACACTGAAATCCTCCTCTCCTCTGTCTTCTACATTAAAATCCTCCTCTCCTCTGTCTTCTACACTGAAATCCCCCTCTCCTCTCTGTCTTCTACACTCAAACCCCCCTCTCCTCTGTCTTCTACACTGAAATCCTCCTCTCCTCTGTCTTCTACACTGAAATCCCCCTCTCCTCTGTCTTCTACACTGAAATCCTCCTCTCCTCTGTCTTCTACACTGAAATCCCCCTCTCCTCTGTCTTCTACACTCAAACCCCCCTCTCCTCTGTCTTCTACACTGAAATCCCCCTCTCCTCTGTCTTCTACACTGAAATCCCCCTCTCCTCTGTCTTCTACACTGAAATCCTCCTCTCCTCTGTCTTCTACACTGAAATTCCCCTCTCCTGTCTGTCTTCTACACTGAAATCCTCCTGTCTGTCTTCTACACTGAAATCCCCCTCTCCTGTCTGTCTTCTACACTGAAATCCCCCTCTCCTCTGTCTTCTACACTGAAATCCTCCTCTCCTCTGTCTTCTACACTGAAATCCCCCTCTCCTGTCTGTCTTCTACACTGAAATCCCCCTCTCTCTGTCTTCTACACTGAAATCCTCCTCTCCTCTGTCTTCTACACTGAAATCCCCCTCTCCTCTGTCTTCTACACTGAAATCCTCCTCTCCTCTGTCTTCTACACTGAAAACCTCCTCTCTAACTCTCCTCTCTGTCTTCTACACTGAAATCCCCCTCTCCTCCTCCTCTCTGTCTTCTACACTGAAATCCTTCTCTCTGTCTCATCTGTCTTCTACACTGAAACGACTGGAGAGGAGAAAACAAAATACCCCACGTTTACATCCCGTTTTCAGATGTGTAGGATGGAGAAGAGAGAAGGGGATGGAAGAAGAGGCCAGGGAGCCAGTGTTCCAGAGCATCAAATTCATGATGCATTGTGG
The DNA here is from genome assembly GCF_905237065.1 of Salmo salar. Taxonomy (NCBI): domain Eukaryota; kingdom Metazoa; phylum Chordata; class Actinopteri; order Salmoniformes; family Salmonidae; genus Salmo; species Salmo salar. The sequence goes on from NW_025548164.1 coordinate 189,645, forward strand.
GTATATTTGACTGTGACTGATGTAAATAAAATAAAATAAATAATGAGTAGTTATTTATGATACAGCCTTTTTTTCAGAAAAATCATAGATAGAATCATGATTTAAATACACTGAACAAAAACTAAAAATGCCAATTTGCAACAATTTCAAAGATTTTTTACTAAGTTACAGTTCATATATGGAAATAAGTCAATTGAAATCAATGCCTTAGGCCCTAATCTATGGATTTCACACGACTGGGAATACAGATATGCATCTGTCGGTCACAGATACCTTTATAAAAAGAAAGTTAGGGGTGTGGATCAGAGAACCAGTCAGTATCTGGTGTGACCCCCCCCCATTTGTCTCATGCAGCGCGACACATCTCCTTCACATAGAGTTGATCAGGCTGTTGATTGGTGGCCTGTTGGAATGTTGGTCCCACTTCCTCTTCAATGGCCGTGTGAAGCGGCTGGATATTGGGCGGGAACTGGAAACACGTTGTCAATCAAGAGCATCCGAACACTTTTACCCCCCCCCCGAGTTCCCAGTTGTTGTGAACGCACTGTAGTCGGAGTTTTCGCCGAGTTCCCAGTTGTTATGAACGCAGCAAAAAGCCCCTCAATTGAATGAAATAGAATTGAGTGACGTACATATCGTGCGATCGAGGATCGAGCCGTGACGTCAATAAGAAGCGACGGTGAGCAGGCCTACGAAATCAATACACACCAAAAAAAAAATATACTACGCGAGGGGGGGGAAATAAGGTTTATTGTTTTTCATTTTGGTTAAATAATCCGTTTTGATTAAACGCGATGCCGAAAGTAAAGAGGAGCAGGAAACCACCTCCCGATGGCTGGGAGTTGATTGAACCGACTTTGGACGAATTAGACCAAAAAATGAGAGAAGGTAAAAAATATATATTTTTAGCTAGCTAATAATGTTAGCCACCTAAGCTAACTAAATCCTCTACTCCGACTGTAACAAAACGAGGCTCAGCTAACATCATGTCTACACAAATGTTAACATTTAATATTTTGGGGGGGATATTCAACCAGTCTCAACTAAGCTATATTATCAAGTTGTTGTATGAATCTGATTTGGATCAGTCCTGTTTTTATTGTGACTGACTAACTTCTCCGTAACCTAACGAGGCTGTCCGTACAGCCAGATACCTACAACCCCTCTGTCTCGCCTTCAGCTATCTGTATGTTTCCTTTGTCGTATTGTGGGTTATTGTTCAGATACCTCGACAATCATAACCAAAAGGTTGATGTTTTAGATAGGTAGCTTCTAAGTTAACTACACTGAACAATAATATAAACGCAACAAGGTAAAAACAAAATGTTACTGAGCTCATATAAGGAAATCCTTAAACTGCAATACATTCATTAGGTCCTAATCTATGGATTTCACATGACTGGGAATACAGATATGCATCTGTTGGTCAAAGATACCTTTAAAAAAATAAAATAAAAAATACAGCCAAATTCTCTAAAATGACGGAGGTGGCTTATGGTAGAGGAATGAACATTTCAATTCTCTGGCAACAGCTCTGGTAGACATTCCTGCAGTCAGCATGCCAATTACACACTCCCTCAACTTGAGACGTCTGTGGCATTGAGTTGTTGTGACAAAACTGCACATTTTTTAGAGTGGCCTTTTATTGTCCCCCAGCACAAGGTGCACCTGTGTTGTTTAATCTGCTTCTTGATATGCCGCACCTGTCAGTTGGATGGATTATCTTGAAAAAGTAGAAATGCTCACTAACAAGGATGTAAACACATTTGTTCTCAAAAATTTAAGAGAGAAATACGTTTTTTTTACTGTATGGAAACATGGGACCAACACTTCACATGTTGCGTTTTTTTTATATTGTTGTTCAGTGTAGTTAGTTGAGCTAGGGTAATCAACCAGCCAAACTATTAGCTACTTAGCTAGCTACAATATAAAGTTGATGTATGAATGGGGAAATCTTGGATAATGGGGAAATCTTGGATAATGGGGAAATCTTGGATAATGGGGGAAATCTTGGAGAATGGGGGAAATCTTGGAGAATGGGGGAATCTTGGATAATGGGGGAATCTTGGAGAATGGTGGGGGAATCTTGGATAATGGGGGAATCTTGGAGAATGGGGAAATCTTGGAGAATGGGGGAAATCTTGGAGAATGGGGGAATCTTGGAGAATGGTGGGGGAATCTTGGAGAATGGTGGGGGAATCTTGGAGAATGGTGGGGGAATCTTGGAGAATGGTGGGGGAATCTTGGAGAATGGTGGGGGAATCTTGGAGAATGGTGGGGGAATCTTGGAGAATGGGGGAGTCTTGGAGAATGGTGGGGGAATCTTGGAGAATGGTGGGGGAATCTTGGAGAATGGGGGGAATCTTGGAGAATGGTGGGGGAATCTTGGAGAATGGTGGGGGAATCTTGGAGAATGGGGGAATCTTGGAGAATGGGGAAATCTTGGAGAATGGTGGGGGAGTCTTGGAGAATGGTGGGGGAGTCTTGGAGAATGGTGGGGGAATCTTGGAGAATGGGGAAATCTTGGAGAATGGGGGAATCTTGGATAATGGGGGAAATCTTGGATAATTCCTGTATTGTATCGATGACGAGGTTGCGATTTGTCTCCTTACAGCCGAGACGGAGCCTCACGAGGGAAAGCGGAAGGTGGAGTCCCTGTGGCCGATATTCAGACTGCATCATCAGAGGAGCAGATATATCTTCGACTTGTTCTACAAGAGGAAGGCCATCAGCAGAGGTAGATAATATTTACTGTTACATAAGAGGAACGCCGTCAGCAGAGATAGATATTACTGTTACATAAGAGGAAGACCGTCAGCAGAGGTAGATAATATTACTGTTACATAAGAGGAAGACCGTCAGCAGAGGAAGACCGTCAGCAGAGATAGATAATATTACTGTTACATAAGAGGAAGACCGTCAGCAGAGATAGATATTACTGTTACATAAGAGGAAGACCGTCAGCAGAGATAGATAATATTACTGTTACATAAGAGGAAGACCGTCAGCAGAGATAGATATTACTGTTACATAAGAGGAAGACCGTCAGCAGAGATAGATATTACTGTTACATAAGAGGAAGACCGTCAGCAGAGATAGATATTACTGTTACATAAGAGGAAGACCGTCAGCAGAGGTAGATATTACTGTTACATAAGAGGAAGACCGTCAGCAGAGATAGATATTACTGTTACATAAGAGGAAGACCGTCAGCAGAGATAGATATTACTGTTACATAAGAGGAAGACCGTCAGCAGAGATAGATATTACTGTTACATAAGAGGAAGACCGTCAGCAGAGATAGATATTACTGTTACATAAGAGGAAGACCGTCAGCAGAGGTAGATAATATTACTGTTACATAAGAGGAAGACCGTCAGCAGAGATAGATATTACTGTTACATAAGAGGAAGACCGTCAGCAGAGGAAGACCGTCAGCAGAGATAGATATTACTGTTACATAAGAGGAAGACCGTCAGCAGAGATAGATATTACTGTTACATAAGAGGAAGACCGTCAGCAGAGGAAGACCGTCAGCAGAGATAGATATTACTGTTACATAAGAGGAAGACCGTCAGCAGAGATAGATATTACTGTTACATAAGAGGAAGACCGTCAGCAGAGATAGATAATATTACTGTTACATAAGAGGAAGACCGTCAGCAGAGATAGATATTACTGTTACATAAGAGGAAGACCGTCAGCAGAGATAGATATTACTGTTACATAAGAGGAAGACCGTCAGCAGAGATAAATATTACTGTTACATAAGAGGAAGACCATCAGCAGAGATAGATATTACTGTTACATAAGAGGAAGACCGTCAGCAGAGATAGATATTACTGTTACATAAGAGGAAGACCGTCAGCAGAGGAAGACCATCAGCAGAGATAGATATTACTGTTACACAAGAGGAAGACCATCAGCAGAGATAGATATTACTGTTACACAAGAGGAAGACCGTCAGCAGAGATAGATATTACTGTTACATAAGAGGAAGACCGTCAGCAGAGATAGATATTACTGTTACATAAGAGGAAGACCGTCAGCAGAGATAGATATTACTGTTACATAAGAGGAACGCCGTCAGCAGAGATAGATATTACTGTTACATAAGAGGAAGACCGTCAGCAGAGATAGATATTACTGTTACATAAGAGGAAGACCGTCAGCAGAGATAGATATTACTGTTACATAAGAGGAAGACCGTCAGCAGAGATAGATATTACTGTTACATAAGAGGAAGACCGTCAGCAGAGACAGATATTACTGTTACATAAGAGGAAGACCGTCAGCAGAGGAAGACCGTCAGCAGAGATAGATATTACTGTTACATAAGAGGAAGACCGTCAGCAGAGATAGATATTACTGTTACATAAGAGGAAGACCGTCAGCAGAGATAGATAATATTACTGTTACATAAGAGGAAGACCGTCAGCAGAGATAGATATTACTGTTACATAAGAGGAAGACCGTCAGCAGAGATAGATAATATTACTGTTACATAAGAGGAAGACCGTCAGCAGAGGAAGACCGTCAGCAGAGATAGATATTACTGTTACATAAGAGGAAGACCGTCAGCAGAGATGGATATTACTGTTACATAAGAGGAAGACCGTCAGCAGAGATGGATATTACTGTTACATAAGAGGAAGACCGTCAGCAGAGATAGATATTACTGTTACATAAGAGGAAGACCGTCAGCAGAGATAGATATTACTGTTACATAAGAGGAAGACCGTCAGCAGAGATAGATATTACTGTTACATAAGAGGAAGACCGTCAGCAGAGATAGATATTACTGTTACATAAGAGGAAGACCGTCAGCAGAGATAGATATTACTGTTACATAAGAGGAAGACCGTCAGCAGAGGTAGATAATATTACTGTTACATAAGAGGAAGACCGTCAGCAGAGATAGATATTACTGTTACATAAGAGGAACACCGTCAGCAGAGATAGATATTACTGTTACATAAGAGGAAGACCGTCAGCAGAGATAGATATTACTGTTACATAAGAGGAACACCGTCAGCAGAGATAGATATTACTGTTACATAAGAGGAACACCGTCAGCAGAGGTAGATATTACTGTTACATAAGAGGAAGACCGTCAGCAGAGATAGATATTACTGTTACATAAGAGGAAGACCGTCAGCAGAGATAGATATTACTGTTACATAAGAGGAAGACCGTCAGCAGAGATAGATATTACTGTTACATAAGAGGAAGACCGTCAGCAGAGATAGATATTACTGTTACATAAGAGGAAGACCGTCAGCAGAGATAGATATTACTGTTACATAAGAGGAAGACCGTCAGCAGAGATAGATATTACTGTTACATAAGAGGAAGACCATCAGCAGAGATAGATATTACTGTTACATAAGAGGAAGACCATCAGCAGAGATAGATATTACTGTTACATAAGAGGAAGACCGTCAGCAGAGGTAGATAATATTACTGTTACATAAGAGGAAGACCGTCAGCAGAGATAGATATTACTGTTACATAAGAGGAAGACCGTCAGCAGAGATAGATATTACTGTTACATAAGAGGAAGACCGTCAGCAGAGGTAGATATTACTGTTACATAAGAGGAAGACCGTCAGCAGAGATAGATATTACTGTTACATAAGAGGAAGACCGTCAGCAGAGGTAGATAATATTACTGTTACATAAGAGGAAGACCGTCAGCAGAGATAGATATTACTGTTACATAAGAGGAAGACCGTCAGCAGAGATAGATAATATTACTGTTACATAAGAGGAAGACCGTCAGCAGAGATAGATATTACTGTTACATAAGAGGAAGACCGTCAGCAGAGGTAGATAATATTACTGTTACATAAGAGGAAGACCGTCAGCAGAGATAGATATTACTGTTACATAAGAGGAAGACCGTCAGCAGAGATAGATATTACTGTTACATAAGAGGAAGACCGTCAGCAGAGATAGATATTACTGTTACATAAGAGGAAGACCGTCAGCAGAGATAGATATTACTGTTACATAAGAGGAAGACCGTCAGCAGAGATAGATAATATTACTGTTACATAAGAGGAAGACCGTCAGCAGAGATAGATATTACTGTTACATAAGAGGAAGACCGTCAGCAGAGATAGATATTACTGTTACATAAGAGGAAGACCGTCAGCAGAGATAGATATTACTGTTACATAAGAGGAAGACCGTCAGCAGAGATAGATAATATTACTGTTACATAAGAGGAAGACCGTCAGCAGAGATAGATATTACTGTTACATAAGAGGAAGACCGTCAGCAGAGGTAGATAATATTACTGTTACATAAGAGGAAGACCGTCAGCAGAGATAGATATTACTGTTACATAAGAGGAAGACCGTCAGCAGAGGTAGATATTACTGTTACATAAGAGGAAGACCGTCAGCAGAGATAATATTACTGTTACATAAGAGGAAGACCGTCAGCAGAGATAGATATTACTGTTACATAAGAGGAAGACCGTCAGCAGAGATAGATATTACTGTTACATAAGAGGAAGACCGTCAGCAGAGATAGATATTACTGTTACATAAGAGGAAGACCGTCAGCAGAGATAGATATTACTGTTACATAAGAGGAACACCGTCAGCAGAGATAGATATTACTGTTACATAAGAGGAAGACCGTCAGCAGAGATAGATATTACTGTTACATAAGAGGAAGACCGTCAGCAGAGATAGATATTACTGTTACATAAGAGGAAGACCGTCAGCAGAGATAGATATTACTGTTACATAAGAGGAAGACCGTCAGCAGAGATAGATATTACTGTTACATAAGAGGAAGACCGTCAGCAGAGATAGATATTACTGTTACATAAGAGGAAGCCCGTCAGCAGAGATAGATATTACTGTTACATAAGAGGAAGACCGTCAGCAGAGATAGATATTACTGTTACATAAGAGGAACGCCATCAGCAGAGATAGATATTACTGTTACATAAGAGGAAGACCGTCAGCAGAGATAGATATTACTGTTACATAAGAGGAAGACCGTCAGCAGAGATAGATATTACTGTTACATAAGAGGAAGACCGTCAGCAGAGATAGATATTACTGTTACATAAGAGGAACACCGTCAGCAGAGGTAGATAATATTACTGTTACATAAGAGGAAGACCGTCAGCAGAGGAAGACCGTCGTACACTGAATATATAAGATGCAGAGGCTAGTGGAGCGTTGAGTTTGCTTATTTTAGGGTTTGGGTTTTTAGGTATAATGCTCTTTCTCTCTCTCTCTGTGTGTGTGTGTGTGTGTGTGTCCTGTGTGTGTCCTGTGTGTGTCCTGTGTGTGTCCTGTGTGTGTCCTGTGTGTGTGTGTGTGTGCGTCCTGTGTGTGTGTGTGTGTGTGTGTGCGTCCTGTGTGTGTGTAGAGCTGTATGACTACTGTATAAAGGAGAGTTATGCTGATAAGAATCTGATCGCTAAGTGGAAGAAACAGGGATACGAGAACCTGTGCTGTCTTCGATGCATCCAGACACGGGACACCAACTTTGGGACCAACTGCATCTGCAGAGTCCCCAAGAGCAAGCTGGAGGTGGTGAGTACTGCAATAGTACTATAGTACTACTATAATACTACTATAGAGTCCCCAAGAGCAAGCTGGAGGTGCTGAGTACTGCAATAATACTATAGTACTACTATAGAGTCCCCAAGAGCAAGCTGGAGGTGGTGAGTACTGCAATAATACTATAGTACTACTATAATACTACTATAGAGTCCCCAAGAGCAAGCTGGAGGTGGTGAGTACTGCAATAATACTATAGTACTACTATAGAGTCCCCAAGAGCAAGCTGGAGGTGGTGAGTACTGCAATAATACTATAGTACTACTA
>NW_025548164.1:205000-262500 GCF_905237065.1 Salmo salar
ACAAGGGAACGTCACGTTCTGCAGGCTAAACACTGAGCTGTACAACAACAACACAACAAGGGAACGTCACGTTCTGCAGGCTAAACACTGAGCTGTACAACAACACAACAAGGGAACGTCACGTTCTGCAGGCTAAACACTGAGCTGTACAACAACAACACAACAAGGGAACGTCACGTTCTGCAGGCTAAACACTGAGCTGTACAACAACAACACAACAAGGGAACGTCACGTTCTGCAGGCTAAACACTGAGCTGTACAACAACACAACAAGGGAACGTCACGTTCTGCAGGCTAAACACTGAGCTGTACAACAACAACACAACAAGGGAACGTCACGTTCTGCAGGCTAAACACTGAGCTGTACAACAACAACACAACAAGGGAACGTCACGTTCTGCAGGCTAAACACTGAGCTGTACAACAACACAACAAGGGAACGTCACGTTCTGCAGGCTAAACACTGAGCTGTACAACAACAACACAAGGGAACGTCACGTTCTGCAGGCTAAACACTGAGCTGTACAACAACAACACAAGGGAACGTCACGTTCTGCAGGCTAAACACTGAGCTGTACAACAACAACAACACAAGGGAACGTCACGTTCTGCAGGCTAAACACTGAGCTGTACAACAACACAACAAGGGAACGTCACGTTCTGCAGGCTAAACACTGAGCTGTACAACAACAACACAAGGGAACGTCACGTTCTGCAGGCTAAACACTGAGCTGTACAACAACAACAACACAAGGGAACGTCACGTTCTGCAGGCTAAACACTGAGCTGTACAACAACACAAAGGAACGTCACGTTCTGCAGGCTAAACACTGAGCTGTACAACAACAACACAACAAGGGAACGTCACGTTCTGCAGGCTAAACACTGAGCTGTACAACAACACAACAAGGGAACGTCACGTTCTGCAGGCTAAACACTGAGCTGTACAACAACAACACAACAAGGGAACGTCACGTTCTGCAGGCTAAACACTGAGCTGTACAACAACAACACAAGGGAACGTCACGTTCTGCAGGCTAAACACTGAGCTGTACAACAACACAAGGGAACGTCACGTTCTGCAGGCTAAACACTGAGCTGTACAACAACACAACAAGGGAACGTCACGTTCTGCAGGCTAAACACTGAGCTGTACAACAACACAAGGGAACGTCACGTTCTGCAGGCTAAACACTGAGCTGTACAACAACACAACAAGGGAACGTCACGTTCTGCAGGCTAAACACTGAGCTGTACAACAACAACACAACAAGGGAACGTCACGTTCTGCAGGCTAAACACTGAGCTGTACAACAACACAACAAGGGAACGTCACGTTCTGCAGGCTAAACACTGAGCTGTACAACAACACAACAAGGGAACGTCACGTTCTGCAGGCTAAACACTGAGCTGTACAACAACAACACAACAAGGGAACGTCACGTTCTGCAGGCTAAACACTGAGCTGTACAACAACAACACAAGGGAACGTCACGTTCTGCAGGCTAAACACTGAGCTGTACAACAACACAACAAGGGAACGTCACGTTCTGCAGGCTAAACACTGAGCTGTACAACAACACAACAAGGGAACGTCACGTTCTGCAGGCTAAACACTGAGCTGTACAACAACAACAACACAAGGGAACGTCACGTTCTGCAGGCTAAACACTGAGCTGTACAACAACACAACAAGGGAACGTCACGTTCTGCAGGCTAAACACTGAGCTGTACAACAACAACACAAGGGAACGTCACGTTCTGCAGGCTAAACACTGAGCTGTACAACAACAACAACACAAGGGAACGTCACGTTCTGCAGTCTAAACACTGAGCTGTACAACAACACAAAGGAACGTCACGTTCTGCAGGCTAAACACTGAGCTGTACAACAACAACACAACAAGGGAACGTCACGTTCTGCAGGCTAAACACTGAGCTGTACAACAACAACACAACAAGGGAACGTCACGTTCTGCAGGCTAAACACTGAGCTGTACAACAACAACACAACAAGGGAACGTCACGTTCTGCAGGCTAAACACTGAGCTGTACAACAACAACACAAGGGAACGTCACGTTCTGCAGGCTAAACACTGAGCTGTACAACAACACAAGGGAACGTCACGTTCTGCAGGCTAAACACTGAGCTGTACAACAACACAACAAGGGAACGTCACGTTCTGCAGGCTAAACACTGAGCTGTACAACAACACAAGGGAACGTCACGTTCTGCAGGCTAAACACTGAGCTGTACAACAACACAACAAGGGAACGTCACGTTCTGCAGGCTAAACACTGAGCTGTACAACAACAACACAACAAGGGAACGTCACGTTCTGCAGGCTAAACACTGAGCTGTACAACAACACAACAAGGGAACGTCACGTTCTGCAGGCTAAACACTGAGCTGTACAACAACACAACAAGGGAACGTCACGTTCTGCAGGCTAAACACTGAGCTGTACAACAACAACACAAGGGAACGTCACGTTCTGCAGGCTAAACACTGAGCTGTACAACAACAACACAAGGGAACGTCACGTTCTGCAGGCTAAACACTGAGCTGTACAACAACACAACAAGGGAACGTCACGTTCTGCAGGCTAAACACTGAGCTGTACAACAACACAACAAGGGAACGTCACGTTCTGCAGGCTAAACACTGAGCTGTACAACAACAACACAAAGGAACGTCACGTTCTGCAGGCTAAACACTGAGCTGTACAACAACACAACAAGGGAACGTCACGTTCTGCAGGCTAAACACTGAGCTGTACAACAACACAACAAGGGAACGTCACGTTCTGCAGGCTAAACACTGAGCTGTACAACAACAACACAAGGGAACGTCACGTTCTGCAGGCTAAACACTGAGCTGTACAACAACAACACAACAAGGGAACGTCACGTTCTGCAGGCTAAACACTGAGCTGTACAACAACACAACAAGGGAACGTCACGTTCTGCAGGCTAAACACTGAGCTGTACAACAACACAACAAGGGAACGTCACGTTCTGCAGGCTAAACACTGAGCTGTACAACAACACAACAAGGGAACGTCACGTTCTGCAGGCTAAACACTGAGCTGTACAACAACACAACAAGGGAACGTCACGTTCTGCAGGCTAAACACTGAGCTGTACAACAACACAAGGGAACGTCACGTTCTGCAGGCTAAACACTGAGCTGTACAACAACAACACAACAAGGGAACGTCACGTTCTGCAGGCTAAACACTGAGCTGTACAACAACAACAACACAAGGGAACGTCACGTTCTGCAGGCTAAACACTGAGCTGTACAACAACAACACAAGGGAACGTCACGTTCTGCAGGCTAAACACTGAGCTGTACAACAACACAACAAGGGAACGTCACGTTCTGCAGGCTAAACACTGAGCTGTACAACAACACAACAAGGGAACGTCACGTTCTGCAGGCTAAACACTGAGCTGTACAACAACAACACAAGGGAACGTCACGTTCTGCAGGCTAAACACTGAGCTGTACAACAACAACACAACAAGGGAACGTCACGTTCTGCAGGCTAAACACTGAGCTGTACAACAACACAACAAGGGAACGTCACGTTCTGCAGGCTAAACACTGAGCTGTACAACAACACAACAAGGGAACGTCACGTTCTGCAGGCTAAACACTGAGCTGTACAACAACACAACAAGGGAACGTCACGTTCTGCAGGCTAAACACTGAGCTGTACAACAACAACACAAGGGAACGTCACGTTCTGCAGGCTAAACACTGAGCTGTACAACAACACAAGGGAACGTCACGTTCTGCAGGCTAAACACTGAGCTGTACAACAACACAACAAGGGAACGTCACGTTCTGCAGGCTAAACACTGAGCTGTACAACAACACAACAAGGGAACGTCACGTTCTGCAGGCTAAACACTGAGCTGTACAACAACACAACAAGGGAACGTCACGTTCTGCAGGCTAAACACTGAGCTGTACAACAACAACACAAGGGAACGTCACGTTCTGCAGGCTAAACACTGAGCTGTACAACAACAACACAAGGGAACGTCACGTTCTGCAGGCTAAACACTGAGCTGTACAACAACACAACAAGGGAACGTCACGTTCTGCAGGCTAAACACTGAGCTGTACAACAACACAACAAGGGAACGTCACGTTCTGCAGGCTGAACACTAAGTATGGTTCCCAATCAGAGACAACGATAGACAGCTGCCTCCGATTAGGAACCATACTCGGCTCAACACAAAGAAATACAAAAACATAGAAATATAACACATAGAACACCCACACCACGTCACGTCACACCCTGACCTAACCAAACGGAGAAGAAAAAAAAAAAAAAAACGTCTCTCTCTCAAGTAACGATATGTTTATATTCCTCAAAAATCCTGAATTTTGAAATGACCAATCAGGCGTTTGCTCGTGCATCAACCAATGGTTGTGTGCCGTGTCATCAACATACGATGTGGGTTAAAACCGATACACGTTAAAATACGTATCCAGGGCGGTTTGTAAAGATCTGGCGTCGTCAGGAACACGACCTGTGTTAAAAAAGGGGGGACGTTGTCGTAACGAGAAGGATGTCTTTCCACGTTTTTTTTATTTATTTAAAACTATAGCGATACATAAATAAACTGAAAGACACAACAAACAAAAAAAAATATATATAATAATAAACGTGACGCAGAGGTAAAACATACACAACTCAAAATTAATCTCCCACAAAAAAACCCAGGTGGGACAAACACCCAACTTAATAAATATGACCTCCAATTAGAGACAACGATGACCAAGCTGCCTCTAATTGGAGATCATCCCCAAACCCAAAAAAAAAAAAAACAACGTAGAAATACAAAAACTAGAACATAGAAATACAAAAACATTAAAAAAAACACCCCCTGTCACACCCTGACCTACTTCTACCATAGAAAAATAACATCTTACTATGGTCAGGAAGTGACCAGAAAAGTACTGGAATGAGCCGTCACAGGTGCAATCAATCAATCAATCAATCAATCATGTTTATTACAATATTACCTGGGTTTATTGATCCGGATCCGCGCGCCTGCAACACTCATTGACCTTGGATCAGAGATGGAGGGAATTCACAAACAGGAAGAGGAGAAAACAACAAACAGGAAATACTCATTGTGCTCAGTTACCTGTTTCCAGGTGTATAACCTCTTGTCCTGTCCACAGAGAGCAACAGGAGAGATTCCCAGTGGTCGGTCCGCCCAGAGTCACCAGACAAACCTGGACTTTATATTCATTTTTCTAACACCGGTCTTGTTTACCTCAATATATATATATTTTTTTAAAAGCAGACAAATCAATCAAATTATTACGAATAGACAGTTTTTTTTCTTTCAGCTCAACTTGTTTGTTTTCAGTCACTTGAAGAGACCCGAAGAGAATTCTTAGTCCAGATCTCCCAGAATGCTTTGAGAGTCCGAGAGGGAGGATGAGGAAGTGGTGGAAGCAGGAGAGCAGTGCCAGAGAGGGGGCTCTGAAGATCACACTGCACATCCTGAGGAAAATGGACCAGAAGGAGCTCGCTGACACACTGGAGAAATGGACATAGAGATGGATAGAGAGAGAATAGGGAGGAGGAGGAGGAGGAGGGAGGAGAAGAAATGGACATAGAGATGGATAGAGAGAGAATAGGGAGGAGGAGGAGGAGGAGGGAGGAGAAGAAATGGACATAGAGATGGATAGAGAGAGAATAGGGAGGAGGAGGAGGAGGAGGAGGGAGGAGAAGAAATGGACATAGAGATGGATAGAGAGAGAATAGGGAGGAGGAGGAGGAGGGAGAAGGAGAAATGGACATAGAGATGGATAGAGAGAGAATAGGGAGGAGGAGGAGGAGGAGGGAGGAGAAGAAATGGACATAGAGATGGATAGAGAGAGAATAGGGAGGAGGAGGAGGAGGAGGAGGGAGGAGAAATGGACATAGAGATGGATAGAGAGAGAATAGGGAGGAGGAGGAGGAGGGAGGAGAAGAAATGGACATAGAGATGGATAGAGAGAGAATAGGGAGGAGGAGGAGGAGGAGGGAGAAGGAGAAATGGACATAGAGATGGATAGAGAGAGAATAGGGAGGAGGAGGAGGAGGAGGGAGAAGGAGAAATGGACATAGAGATGGATAGAGAGAGAATAGGGAGGAGGAGGAGGAGGGAGGAGAAGAAATGGACATAGAGATGGATAGAGAGAGAATAGGGAGGAGGAGGAGGAGGAGGGAGAAGGAGAAATGGACATAGAGATGGATAGAGAGAGAATAGGGAGGAGGAGGAGGAGGAGGGAGAAGGAGAAATGGACATAGAGATGGATAGAGAGAGAATAGGGAGGAGGAGGAGGAGGGAGGAGAAGAAATGGACATAGAGATGGATAGAGAGAGAATAGGGAGGAGGAGGAGGAGGGAGGAGAAGAAATGGACATAGAGATGGATAGAGAGAGAATAGGGAGGAGGAGAAAAAGTTTTTATTTATTTATTTTTTTAATTTATTTGATTTTTTGGGAAATCATGAATTAATAAGATAATTGGTAACATTGATGTCCTCTGCATTGTTAGGGACCTATTAGCTGATCTTGCTATGAAGAGCCGACTTCGAATTAAAAAAATCTAAAAACCTAAACAAGGAAACCCAACACTTCTCAATAAGATCGACACAGAGCTCTACATCACAGGTGGAGGAACAGGACAGGTCAATAATAATAAACATGAGCTGAGACAAGCATCCAGAAGACACAGCAACACCGATCGAACGCAACGACATCTTTTAGCTGGACGAGACCAACCTATCAGAACTGTGCAGAAGTTAATTCTGGACCGGGCTGAAGGACAGAGGGCCAATCACGATATCCAGTTCCCACTGTCTCTTTTCAGGAGCTGAATTTGACGATCAGACTGATGGGACTCCTTCATCACTTCTCCATGGAAACCAGAGAATCAGGAATCTCCGACTTTGACAACTACAGAGTTCTGATGGTCTGGTAGAGTGATGACTGACCCTCTGGTCTGGTAGAGGGATGACTGACCCTCTGGTCTGGTAGAGGGATGACTGACCCTCTGGTCTGGTAGAGGGATGACTGACCCTCTGGTCTGGTAGAGGGATGACTGACCCTCTGGTCTGGTAGAGTGATGACTGACCCTCTGGTCTGGTAGAGTGATGACTGACCCTCTGGTCTGGTAGAGTGATGACTGACCC
Organism: Salmo salar; assembly: GCF_905237065.1. Lineage (NCBI taxonomy): Eukaryota > Metazoa > Chordata > Actinopteri > Salmoniformes > Salmonidae > Salmo > Salmo salar. The sequence continues at coordinate 212,213 of NW_025548164.1, forward strand.
TCTGGTCTGGTAGAGGGATGACTGACCCTCTGGTCTGGTAGAGGGATGACTGACCCTCTGGTCTGGTAGAGGGATGACTGACCCTCTGGTCTGGTAGAGTGATGACTGACCCTCTGGTCTGGTAGAGTGATGACTGACCCTCTGGTCTGGTAGAGTGATGACTGACCCTCTGGTCTGGTAGAGTGATGACTGACCCTCTGGTCTGGTAGAGGGATGACTGACCCTCTGGTCTGGTAGAGGGATGACTGACCCTCTGGTCTGGTAGAGGGATGACTGACCCTCTGGTCTGGTAGAGGGATGACTGACCCTCTGGTCTGGTAGAGTGATGACTGACCCTCTGGTGGTCTGTGATGGTCTGGTAGAGGGATGACTGACCCTCTGGTCTGGTAGAGTGATGACTGACCCTCTGGTCTGGTAGAGGGATGACTGACCCTCTGGTCTGGTAGAGGGATGACTGACCCTCTGGTCTGGTAGAGGGATGACTGACCCTCTGGTCTGGTAGAGGGATGACTGACCCTCTGGTCTGGTAGAGGGATGACTGACCCTCTGGTCTGGTAGAGGGATGACTGACCCTCTGGTCTGGTAGAGTGATGACTGACCCTCTGGTCTGGTAGAGGGATGACTGACCCTCTGGTCTGGTAGAGGGATGACTGACCCTCTGGTCTGGTAGAGTGATGACTGACCCTCTGGTCTGGTAGAGGGATGACTGACCCTCTGGTCTGGTAGAGGGATGACTGACCCTCTGGTCTGGTAGAGTGATGACTGACCCTCTGGTCTGGTAGAGGGATGACTGACCCTCTGGTCTGGTAGAGGGATGACTGACCCTCTGGTCTGGTAGAGGGATGACTGACCCTCTGGTCTGGTAGAGTGATGACTGACCCTCTGGTCTGGTAGAGTGATGACTGACCCTCTGGTCTGGTAGAGTGATGACTGACCCTCTGGTCTGGTAGAGTGATGACTGACCCTCTGGTCTGGTAGAGGGATGACTGACCCTCTGGTCTGGTAGAGTGATGACTGACCCTCTGGTCTGGTAGAGGGATGACTGACCCTCTGGTCTGGTAGAGGGATGACTGACCCTCTGGTCTGGTAGAGGGATGACTGACCCTCTGGTCTGGTAGAGTGATGACTGACCCTCTGGTCTGGTAGAGTGATGACTGACCCTCTGGTCTGGTAGAGTGATGACTGACCCTCTGGTCTGGTAGAGTGATGACTGATCCTCTGGTCTGGTAGAGGGATGACTGACCCTCTGGTCTGGTAGAGTGATGACTGACCCTCTGGTCTGGTAGAGGGATGACTGACCCTCTGGTCTGGTAGAGTGATGACTGACCCTCTGGTCTGGTAGAGTGATGACTGACCCTCTGGTCTGGTAGAGGGATGACTGACCCTCTGGTCTGGTAGAGGGATGACTGACCCTCTGGTCTGGTAGAGTGATGACTGACCCTCTGGTCTGGTAGAGTGATGACTGACCCTCTGGTCTGGTAGAGTGATGACTGACCCTCTGGTCTGGTAGAGGGATGACTGACCCTCTGGTCTGGTAGAGTGATGACTGACCCTCTGGTCTGGTAGAGTGATGACTGACCCTCTGGTCTGGTAGAGGGATGACTGACCCTCTGGTCTGGTAGAGGGATGACTGACCCTCTGGTCTGGTAGAGGGATGACTGACCCTCTGGTCTGGTAGAGTGATGACTGACCCTCTGGTGGTCTGTGATGGTCTGGTAGAGGGATGACTGACCCTCTGGTCTGGTAGAGTGATGACTGACCCTCTGGTCTGGTAGAGGGATGACTGACCCTCTGGTCTGTGATGGTCTGGTAGAGTGATGACTGACCCTCTGGTCTGGTAGAGGGATGACTGACCCTCTGGTCTGGTAGAGTGATGACTGACCCTCTGGTCTGGTAGAGGGATGACTGACCCTCTGGTCTGGTAGAGGGATGACTGACCCTCTGGTCTGGTAGAGGGATGACTGACCCTCTGGTCTGGTAGAGTGATGACTGACCCTCTGGTCTGGTAGAGTGATGACTGACCCTCTGGTCTGGTAGAGTGATGACTGACCCTCTGGTCTGGTAGAGTGATGACTGACCCTCTGGTCTGGTAGAGTGATGACTGACCCTCTGGTCTGGTAGAGGGATGACTGACCCTCTGGTCTGGTAGAGTGATGACTGACCCTCTGGTCTGGTAGAGTGATGACTGACCCTCTGGTCTGGTAGAGTGATGACTGACCCTCTGGTCTGGTAGAGGGATGACTGACCCTCTGGTCTGGTAGAGTGATGACTGACCCTCTGGTCTGGTAGAGTGATGACTGACCCTCTGGTCTGGTAGAGTGATGACTGACCCTCTGGTCTGGTAGAGGGATGACTGACCCTCTGGTCTGGTAGAGGGATGACTGACCCTCTGGTCTGGTAGAGTGATGACTGACCCTCTGGTCTGGTAGAGGGATGACTGACCCTCTGGTCTGGTAGAGGGATGACTGACCCTCTGGTCTGGTAGAGTGATGACTGACCCTCTGGTCTGGTAGAGTGATGACTGACCCTCTGGTCTGGTAGAGGGATGACTGACCCTCTGGTCTGGTAGAGGGATGACTGACCCTCTGGTCTGGTAGAGTGATGACTGACCCTCTGGTCTGGTAGAGTGATGACTGACCCTCTGGTCTGGTAGAGGGATGACTGACCCTCTGGTCTGGTAGAGTGATGACTGACCCTCTGGTCTGGTAGAGTGATGACTGACCCTCTGGTCTGGTAGAGTGATGACTGACCCTCTGGTCTGGTAGAGTGATGACTGACCCTCTGGTCTGGTAGAGGGATGACTGACCCTCTGGTCTGGTAGAGTGATGACTGACCCTCTGGTCTGGTAGAGGGATGACTGACCCTCTGGTCTGGTAGAGTGATGACTGACCCTCTGGTCTGGTAGAGGGATGACTGACCCTCTGGTCTGGTAGAGTGATGACTGACCCTCTGGTCTGGTAGAGTGATGACTGACCCTCTGGTCTGGTAGAGTGATGACTGACCCTCTGGTCTGGTAGAGTGATGACTGACCCTCTGGTCTGGTAGAGGGATGACTGACCCTCTGGTCTGGTAGAGGGATGACTGACCCTCTGGTCTGGTAGAGGGATGACTGACCCTCTGGTCTGGTAGAGGGATGACTGACCCTCTGGTCTGGTAGAGGGATGACTGACCCTCTGGTCTGGTAGAGGGATGACTGACCCTCTGGTCTGGTAGAGTGATGACTGACCCTCTGGTCTGGTAGAGTGATGACTGACCCTCTGGTCTGGTAGAGGGATGACTGACCCTCTGGTCTGGTAGAGTGATGACTGACCCTCTGGTCTGGTAGAGGGATGACTGACCCTCTGGTCTGGTAGAGTGATGACTGACCCTCTGGTCTGGTAGAGTGATGACTGACCCTCTGGTCTGGTAGAGGGATGACTGACCCTCTGGTCTGGTAGAGTGATGACTGACCCTCTGGTCTGGTAGAGTGATGACTGACCCTCTGGTCTGGTAGAGGGATGACTGACCCTCTGGTCTGGTAGAGTGATGACTGACCCTCTGGTCTGGTAGAGTGATGACTGACCCTCTGGTCTGGTAGAGGGATGACTGACCCTCTGGTCTGGTAGAGGGATGACTGACCCTCTGGTCTGGTAGAGTGATGACTGACCCTCTGGTCTGGTAGAGGGATGACTGACCCTCTGGTCTGGTAGAGTGATGACTGACCCTCTGGTCTGGTAGAGTGATGACTGACCCTCTGGTCTGGTAGAGGGATGACTGACCCTCTGGTCTTTGATGGTCTGGTAGAGTGATGACTGACCCTCTGGTCTGGTAGAGTGATGACTGACCCTCTGGTCTGGTAGAGTGATGACTGACCCTCTGGTCTGGTAGAGTGATGACTGACCCTCTGGTCTGGTAGAGTGATGACTGACCCTCTGGTCTGGTAGAGTGATGACTGACCCTCTGGTCTGGTAGAGTGATGACTGACCCTCTGGTCTGGTAGAGGGATGACTGACCCTCTGGTCTGGTAGAGGGATGACTGACCCTCTGGTCTGGTAGAGGGATGACTGACCCTCTGGTCTGGTAGAGTGATGACTGACCCTCTGGTCTGGTAGAGTGATGACTGACCCTCTGGTCTGGTAGAGTGATGACTGACCCTCTGGTCTGGTAGAGTGATGACTGACCCTCTGGTCTGGTAGAGTGATGACTGACCCTCTGGTCTGGTAGAGTGATGACTGACCCTCTGGTCTGGTAGAGGGATGACTGACCCTCTGGTCTGGTAGAGTGATGACTGACCCTCTGGTCTGGTAGAGGGATGACTGACCCTCTGGTCTGGTAGAGGGATGACTGACCCTCTGGTCTGGTAGAGGGATGACTGACCCTCTGGTCTGGTAGAGTGATGACTGACCCTCTGGTCTGGTAGAGTGATGACTGACCCTCTGGTGGTCTGTGATGGTCTGGTAGAGTGATGACTGACCCTCTGGTCTGGTAGAGGGATGACTGACCCTCTGGTCTGGTAGAGTGATGACTGACCCTCTGGTCTGGTAGAGTGATGACTGACCCTCTGGTCTGGTAGAGGGATGACTGACCCTCTGGTCTGGTAGAGTGATGACTGACCCTCTGGTCTGGTAGAGGGATGACTGACCCTCTGGTCTGGTAGAGGGATGACTGACCCTCTGGTCTGGTAGAGGGATGACTGACCCTCTGGTCTGGTAGAGTGATGACTGACCCTCTGGTCTGGTAGAGTGATGACTGACCCTCTGGTGGTCTGTGATGGTCTGGTAGAGTGATGACTGACCCTCTGGTCTGGTAGAGGGATGACTGACCCTCTGGTCTGGTAGAGTGATGACTGACCCTCTGGTCTGGTAGAGTGATGACTGACCCTCTGGTCTGGTAGAGTGATGACTGACCCTCTGGTCTGGTAGAGTGATGACTGACCCTCTGGTCTGGTAGAGTGATGACTGACCCTCTGGTCTGGTAGAGTGATGACTGACCCTCTGGTCTGGTAGAGTGATGACTGACCCTCTGGTCTGGTAGAGTGATGACTGACCCTCTGGTCTGGTAGAGTGATGACTGACCCTCTGGTCTGGTAGAGGGATGACTGACCCTCTGGTCTGGTAGAGGGATGACTGACCCTCTGGTCTGGTAGAGGGATGACTGACCCTCTGGTCTGGTAGAGGGATGACTGACCCTCTGGTCTGGTAGAGTGATGACTGACCCTCTGGTCTGGTAGAGTGATGACTGACCCTCTGGTCTGGTAGAGTGATGACTGACCCTCTGGTGGTCTGTGATGGTCTGGTAGAGTGATGACTGACCCTCTGGTGGTCTGTGATGGTCTGGTAGAGGGATGACTGACCCTCTGGTCTGGTAGAGTGATGACTGACCCTCTGGTCTGGTAGAGTGATGACTGACCCTCTGGTCTGGTAGAGTGATGACTGACCCTCTGGTCTGGTAGAGTGATGACTGACCCTCTGGTCTGGTAGAGGGATGACTGACCCTCTGGTCTGGTAGAGGGATGACTGACCCTCTGGTCTGGTAGAGTGATGACTGACCCTCTGGTCTGGTAGAGTGATGACTGACCCTCTGGTCTGGTAGAGTGATGACTGACCCTCTGGTCTGGTAGAGTGATGACTGACCCTCTGGTCTGGTAGAGGGATGACTGACCCTCTGGTCTGGTAGAGGGATGACTGACCCTCTGGTCTGGTAGAGGGATGACTGACCCTCTGGTCTGGTAGAGGGATGACTGACCCTCTGGTCTGGTAGAGTGATGACTGACCCTCTGGTCTGGTAGAGTGATGACTGACCCTCTGGTCTGGTAGAGTGATGACTGACCCTCTGGTGGTCTGTGATGGTCTGGTAGAGTGATGACTGACCCTCTGGTGGTCTGTGATGGTCTGGTAGAGGGATGACTGACCCTCTGGTCTGGTAGAGTGATGACTGACCCTCTGGTCTGGTAGAGTGATGACTGACCCTCTGGTCTGGTAGAGTGATGACTGACCCTCTGGTCTGGTAGAGTGATGACTGACCCTCTGGTCTGGTAGAGGGATGACTGACCCTCTGGTCTGGTAGAGGGATGACTGACCCTCTGGTCTGGTAGAGTGATGACTGACCCTCTGGTCTGGTAGAGTGATGACTGACCCTCTGGTCTGGTAGAGGGATGACTGACCCTCTGGTCTGGTAGAGGGATGACTGACCCTCTGGTCTGGTAGAGTGATGACTGACCCTCTGGTCTGGTAGAGGGATGACTGACCCTCTGGTCTGGTAGAGGGATGACTGACCCTCTGGTCTGGTAGAGTGATGACTGACCCTCTGGTCTGGTAGAGGGATGACTGACCCTCTGGTCTGGTAGAGGGATGACTGACCCTCTGGTGGTCTGTGATGGTCTGGTAGAGGGATGACTGACCCTCTGGTCTGGTAGAGTGATGACTGACCCTCTGGTCTGGTAGAGTGATGACTGACCCTCTGGTCTGGTAGAGTGATGACTGACCCTCTGGTCTGGTAGAGTGATGACTGACCCTCTGGTCTGGTAGAGGGATGACTGACCCTCTGGTCTGGTAGAGGGATGACTGACCCTCTGGTCTGGTAGAGTGATGACTGACCCTCTGGTCTGGTAGAGTGATGACTGACCCTCTGGTCTGGTAGAGGGATGACTGACCCTCTGGTCTGGTAGAGGGATGACTGACCCTCTGGTCTGGTAGAGTGATGACTGACCCTCTGGTCTGGTAGAGGGATGACTGACCCTCTGGTCTGGTAGAGGGATGACTGACCCTCTGGTCTGGTAGAGTGATGACTGACCCTCTGGTCTGGTAGAGGGATGACTGACCCTCTGGTCTGGTAGAGGGATGACTGACCCTCTGGTGGTCTGTGATGGTCTGGTAGAGGGATGACTGACCCTCTGGTCTGGTAGAGGGATGACTGACCCTCTGGTCTGGTAGAGTGATGACTGACCCTCTGGTCTGGTAGAGTGATGACTGACCCTCTGGTCTGGTAGAGGGATGACTGACCCTCTGGTCTGGTAGAGTGATGACTGACCCTCTGGTCTGGTAGAGTGATGACTGACCCTCTGGTCTGGTAGAGTGATGACTGACCCTCTGGTCTGGTAGAGGGATGACTGACCCTCTGGTCTGGTAGAGGGATGACTGACCCTCTGGTCTGGTAGAGTGATGACTGACCCTCTGGTCTGTGATGGTCTGGTAGAGTGATGACTGACCCTCTGGTCTGGTAGAGGGATGACTGACCCTCTGGTCTGGTAGAGTGATGACTGACCCTCTGGTCTGGTAGAGGGATGACTGACCCTCTGGTCTGGTAGAGTGATGACTGACCCTCTGGTCTGTGATGGTCTGGTAGAGTGATGACTGACCCTCTGGTCTGGTAGAGTGATGACTGACCCTCTGGTCTGTGATGGTCTGGTAGAGGGATGACTGACCCTCTGGTCTGGTAGAGGGATGACTGACCCTCTGGTCTTTGATGGTCTGGTAGAGTGATGACTGACCCTCTGGTCTGGTAGAGTGATGACTGACCCTCTGGTCTGGTAGAGTGATGACTGACCCTCTGGTCTGGTAGAGGGATGACTGACCCTCTGGTCTGGTAGAGGGATGACTGACCCTCTGGTCTGGTAGAGTGATGACTGACCCTCTGGTGGTCTGTGATGGTCTGGTAGAGTGATGACTGACCCTCTGGTCTGGTAGAGTGATGACTGACCCTCTGGTGGTCTGTGATGGTCTGGTAGAGGGATGACTGACCCTCTGGTGGTCTGTGATGGTCTGGATGATTGATGACTGACCCTATGAGGAAGACCTGAAAGATCGGACATCGATGTCAGTGAAGACCTCTCTTCAACATGTGTTCAAGAACTGACCATAAAGACATTTATTAAGCCCTACCTGAAATACAATTAATGAGCTCTACATTAAAGATATTTGATAACCTATTGGTCTGTTATGACTGTCCGTCTTTGACTGGGTGGGACCTAAGGTACTATAACTGATCCTATTGGTCTGTTATGACTGTGTGTCTTTGACAGGGTGGGGACCTAAGGTACTATAACTGATCCTATTGGTCTGTTATGACTGTGTGTCTTTGACTGGGTGGGACCTAAGGTACTATAACTGATCCTATTGGTCTGTTATGACTGTGTGTCTTTGACAGGGTGGGACCTAAGGTACTATAACTGATCCTATTGGTCTGTTATGACTGTCTGTCTTTGACAGGGTGGGACCCAAGGTACTATAACTGATCCTATTGGTCTGTTATGACTGTCCGTCTTTGACTGGGTGGGACCTAAGGTACTATAACTGATCCTATTGGTCTGTTATGACTGTGTGTCTTTGACAGGGTGGGGACCTAAGGTACTATAACTGATCCTATTGGTCTGTTATGACTGTGTGTCTTTGACAGGGTGGGACCCAAGGTACTATAACTGATCCTATTGGTCTGTTATGACTGTGTGTCTTTGACTGGGTGGGACCTAAGGTACTATAACTGATCCTATTGGTCTGTTATGACTGTGTGTCTTTGACAGGGTGGGACCTAAGGTACTATAACTGATCCTATTGGTCTGTTATGACTGTCTGTCTTTGACAGGGTGGGACCTAAGGTACTATAACTGATCCTATTGGTCTGTAATCATGTCACTATAACAATTTAAAATGCTGTTCTGAATGTACCATTTTATATCAAAATAACAATTTCATAATTCAACTATTTATAAGCTCTTTAATCAATATATTGTACAGAAAGACTAAGTTATCATATCACAGTATTGTTGAATTAAACTATTTATAAGCTCTTTAATCAATATATTGTACAGAAAGACTAAGTTATTTTACCACAGTATTGTTGAATTAAACTATTTATAAGCACTTTAATCAATATATTGTACAGAAATAATAAATTATCATATCACAGTATTGTTGAATTAAACTATTTATAAGCACTTTAATCAATATATTGTACAGAAAGACTAAGTTATTATACCACAGTATTGTTGAATTAAACTATTTATAAGCACTTAAAACAATATATTGTACAGAAATAATAAATTATCATATCACAGTATTGTTGAATTAAACTATTTATAAGCTCTTTAATCAATATATTGTACAGAAAGACTAAGTTATTTTACCACAGTATTGTTGAATTAAACTATTTATAAGCACTTTAATCAATATATTGTACAGAAAGACTAAGTTATTTTACCACACTATTGTTGAATTAAACTATTTATAAGCTCTTTAATCAATATATTGTACAGAAAGACTAAGTTATTTTACCACAGTATTGTTGAATTAAACTATTTATAAGCACTTTAATCAATATATTGTACAGAAAGACTAAGTTATTATACCACAGTATTGTTGAATTCAACTAACGGTATAATTTAATCCCTGTGTCTCGTGATCACCGTCGATCAGTTTCATTGGATGTTTGTTTTGTGTGTTTTAATTGGCTAACAGCGAGAAAAAGGGGTCGTGGACGTCACGTCTCTCTGTACACTGATTGGTTTGTATGTTTGGCGGACTTCGTCTTCCTGGTAAAGTGAGTTGAGTGTGAGCTTTCCGACCGGTGACAGCTGCACAGCCTGGGGGACTTGGTGGGTACCCAGATAAATCACTCTTTATTCAACGTTACATAGCTTATATTTATGCTTTTTTTTTTAATAGCTTGGTTAGCGTGTGGTTTTTAAGGGGTGAAGTTTTTTACCACTTTTGCTAGCTAAGAAACTCATAGCTAAGTTAGCTAGATATACAATGTGTAACTTGTAACTTTTCCTTGAATATGTGAAAGTCCTATTTAATTTGTATTATTTGTTATTATGCATTAATTGAACATTTTCTATTTAGTCAAATCAGCTGTAAATATCGTAAATGTAGTGAAACAGCGAGACCTCGTGTCACCAGACAGCTGAAACAGGAGGGTCAGTGCTATACGGGATCCTTGGGACGCCCCCCCCTAATTAACCCGTTCCTTACCTACAGATAAACACCAACGACATTTAGTTATTATACAAGTCTTTTACCTTAATAACCATAAAACTACTTCAACTAACATTTCTGCTAGGGACGACCCTGGATAACACTGTCATCAAATGGACTCAAACTAGCCACACGTTCAATCATTATGAACCCAAAAATACAGCGATCAGTTTCTCTCTCTGTCATAGAAAACGTCTAACGAGCAGCGCCCACAATGTGTTGTGTTGTGTTGTGTGTGTGGAAGAGCCTTTAGTAACGAGTCTCTCATAACGGAACGAATGTAATAAAACGTCCACATCATGACGGTTAAACCCAGAGAGGTATTTCAGAACAGGATGCTTCAGGAAACACTGGTTCCACAGTGGACCAGTCAGTCCGATAGCAAGGCGTTGTTGTCATTTTATAAACAGGTGATGATCGGCAGAAATAAGGCGGTGTTGTTTAAAACAGAGGCCGGAATAGATCTGCTGTCGTTAGGACCTCAGTGTTGTTAGAAACAGAGGCCAGAATAGACCTGCTGTCATTAGGACCTCAGTGTTGTTAGAAACAGAGGCCAGAATAGACCTGCTGTCATTAGGACCTCAGTGTTGTTAGAAACAGAGGCCAGAATAGACCTGCTGTCATTAGGACCTCAGCGTTGTTTAAAACAGAGGCCAGAATAGATCTGCTGTCATTAGGACCTCAGTGTTGTTAGAAACAGAGGCCGGAATAGACCTGCTGTCATTAGGACCTCAGTGTTGTTAAAAACAGAGACCAGAATAGACCTGCTGTCATTAGGACCTCAGCATTGTTAAAAACAGAGGCCAGAATAGACCTGCTGTCATTAGGACCTCAGTGTCGTTAGAAACAGAGGCCAGAATAGACCTGCTGTCATTAGGACCTCAGTGTTGTTAAAAACAGAGGCCAGAATAGACCTGCTGTCATTAGGAACTCAGTGCTGTTAGAAACAGAGGCCAGAATAGACCTGCTGTCATTAGGACCTCAGTGCTGTTAGAAACAGAGGCCAGAATAGACCTGCTGTCATTAGGACCTCAGCGTTGTTAGAAACAGAGGCCAGAATAGACCTGCTGTCATTAGGACCTCAGTGCTGTTAAAAACAGAGGCCAGAATAGACCTGCTGTCATTAGGACCTCAGTGCTGTTAAAAACAGAGGCCAGAATAGACCTGCTGTCATTAGGACCTCAGTGTTGTTAAAAACAGAGGCCAGAATAGACCTGCTGTCATTAGGACCTCAGTGTCGTTAAAAACAGAGGCCAGAATAGACCTGCTGTCATTAGGACCTCAGTGTTGTTAGAAACAGAGGCCAGAATAGACCTGCTGTCATTAGGACCTCAGTGTTGTTAAAAACAGAGACCAGAATAGACCTGCTGTCATTAGGACCTCAGTGTTGTTAAAAACAGAGGCCAGAATAGACCTGCTGTCATTAGGACCTCAGTGTCGTTAGAAACAGAGGCCGGAATAGACCTGCTGTCATTAGGACCTCAGTGTTGTTAGAAACAGAGGCCAGAATAGACCTGCTGTCATTAGGACCTCAGCGTTGTTAGAAACAGAGGCCAGAATAGACCTGCTGTCATTAGGACCTCAGCGTTGTTAGAAACAGAGGCCAGAATAGACCTGCTGTCATTAGGATCTCAGTGCTGTTAAAAACAGAGGCCAGAATAGACCTGCTGTCATTAGGATCTCAGTGCTGTTAAAAACAGAGGCCGGAATAGACCTGCTGTCATTAGGACCTCAGTGTTGTTAAAAACAGAGGCCAGAATAGACCTGCTGTCATTAGGACCTCAGTGTTGTTAGAAACAGAGGCCAGAATAGACCTGCTGTCGTTAGGACCTCAGTGTTGTTAAAAACAGAGGCCGGAATAGACCTGCTGTCGTTAGGACCTCAGTGTTGTTAGAAACAGAGGCCGGAATAGACCTGCTGTCGTTAGGACCTCAGTGTCGTTAGAAACAGAGGCCAGAATAGACCTGCTGTCGTTAGGACCTCAGCGTTGTTAGAAACAGAGGCCAGAATAGACCTGCTGTCATTAGGACCTCAGTGTTGTTAAAAACAGAGGCCGGAATAGACCTGCTGTCGTTAGGACCTCAGTGTTGTTAGAAACAGAGGCCAGAATAGACCTGCTGTCATTAGGACCTCAGTGTTGTTAGAAACAGAGGCCAGAATAGACCTGCTGTCATTAGGACCTCAGTGTTGTTAGAAACAGAGGCCAGAATAGACCTGCTGTCATTAGGACCTCAGTGTTGTTAGAAACAGAGGCCAGAATAGACCTGCTGTCATTAGGACCTCAGTGCTGTTAGAAACAGAGGCCAGAATAGACCTGCTGTCATTAGGACCTCAGTGTTGTTAAAAACAGAGGCCAGAATAGACCTGCTGTCGTTAGGACCTCAGTGTTGTTAGAAACAGAGGCCAGAATAGACCTGCTGTCGTTAGGACCTCAGCGTTGTTAAAAACAGAGGCCAGAATAGACCTGCTGTCGTTAGGACCTCAGCGTTGTTAAAAACAGAGGCCAGAATAGACCTGCTGTCATTAGGACCTCAGCGTTGTTAGAAACAGAGGCCAGAATAGACCTGCTGTCGTTAGGACCTCAGCGTTGTTAAAAACAGAGGCCGGAATAGACCTGCTGTCATTAGGACCTCAGTGCTGTTAAAAACAGAGGCCAGAATAGACCTGCTGTCGTTAGGACTGTGTGTGATGTGATCAATCACTTTATTCCAGTTCAGAATAAATAAAATATGTATTTTATTTCAACAGTTCCAACCTAGACAGATATGAGTGTTTTTAATGGAGGGTAAATAAACACGAATGGATATTTATACGGATATTTAATGCCATTGTTATTTGTTTTATGCATAAGGGCAATGAAATGTACTGATATTTATGTAAAAGTTGCATATTTTCCTAAACTCTGAGTCCCGGGAAAATACAGAATTTCTAATTTGGGGTCGCAGGCTGAAAAACACAGAATGTGTTACTTCATCGCTCTCGGTCAGTGAGCTGACGGTGGCTGGTCTCTGTAATTTGGCCAAACTAGATAACAGAAGTCATGAGTCCTGCTGCTGTTACATCAGACACAGAGTGGCAGTGACAAGGGGTCGCGCCCTATTCCCTACATAGTGCCCTATTTCCACTAGGGTCGTACCAACTGGCACCCTATTCCCTACATAGTGCCCTATTTCCACTAGGGCCGTACCAACTGGCACCCTATTCCCTACATAGTGCCCTATTTCCACTAGGGTCGTACCAACTGGCACCCTATTCCCTACATAGTGCCCTATTTCCACTAGGGCCGTACCAACTGGCACCCTATTCCCTACATAGTGCACTATTTCCACTAGGGCCGTACCAACTGGCACCCTATTCCCTACATAGTGCCCTATTTCCACTAGGGCCGTACCAACTGGCACCCTATTCCCTACATAGTGCCCTATTTCCACTAGTGCCGTACTAACTGGCTCCCTATTCCCTACATAGTGCCCTATTTCCACTAGGGCCGTACCAACTGGCATCCTATTCCCTACATAGTGCACTACTTCCACCAGGACCGTAGGGTTCTGATCAGTCCACTACTTCCACCAGGACCGTAGGGTTCTGATCAGTCCACTACTTCCACCAGGACCGTAGGGTTCTGATCAGTCCACTACTTCCACCAGGACCATAGGGTTCTGATCAGTCCACTACTTCTACCAGGACCGTAGGGTTCTGATCAGTCCACTACTTCCACCAGGACCATAGGGTTCTGATCAGTCCACTACTTCCACCAGGACCGTAGGGTTCTGGTTCTGATCAGTCCACTACTTCCACCAGGACCGTAGGGTTCTGATCAGTCCACTACTTCCACCAGGACCGTAGGGTTCTGGTTCTGATCAGTCCACTACTTCCACCAGGACCGTAGGGTTCTGGTTCTGATCAGTCCACTACTTCCACCAGGACCACAGGGTTCTGATCAGTCCACTACTTCCACCAGGACCATAGGGTTCTGATCAGTCCACTACTTCCACCAGGACCATAGGGTTCTGATCAGTCCACTACTTCCACCAGGACCGTAGGGTTCTGATCAGTCCACTACTTCCACCAGGACCGTAGGGTTCTGATCAGTCCACTACTTCTACCAGGACCGTAGGGTTCTGATCAGTCCACTACTTCCACCAGGACCGTAGGGTTCTGATCAGTCCACTACTTCCACCAGGACCGTAGGGTTCTGGTTCTGATCAGTCCACTACTTCCACCAGGACCATAGGGTTCTGATCAGTCCACTACTTCCACCAGGACCGTAGGGTTCTGGTTCTGATCAGTCCACTACTTCCACCAGGACCATAGGGTTCTGGTTCTGATCAGTCCACTACTTCCACCAGGACCATAGGGTTCTGATCAGTCCACTACTTCCACCAGGACCATAGGGTTCTGATCAGTCCACTACTTCCACCAGGACCGTAGGGTTCTGGTTCTGATCAGTCCACTACTTCTACCAGGACCATAGGGTTCTGATCAGTCCACTACTTCCACCAGGACCGTAGGGTTCTGATCAGTCCACTACTTCCACCAGGACCATAGGGTTCTGATCAGTCCACTACTTCCACCAGGACCGTAGGGTTCTGGTTCTGATCAGTCCACTACTTCTACCAGGACCACAGGGTTCTGATCAGTCCACTACTTCCACCAGGACCGTAGGGTTCTGGTTCTGATCAGTCCACTACTTCCACCAGGACCATAGGGTTCTGATCAGTCCACTACTTCCACCAGGACCATAGGGTTCTGATCAGTCCACTACTTCCACCAGGACCATAGGGTTCTGGTTCTGATCAGTCCACTACTTCCACCAGGACCGTAGGGTTCTGATCAGTCCACTACTTCCACCAGGACCATAGGGTTCTGGTTCAGATCAGTCCACTACTTCCACCAGGACCGTAGGGTTCTGATCAGTCCACTACTTCCACCAGGACCGTAGGGTTCTGATCAGTCCACTACTTCCACCAGGACCGTAGGGTTCTGGTTCAGATCAGTCCACTACTTCCACCAGGACCACAGGGTTCTGATCAGTCCACTACTTCCACCAGGACCATAGGGTTCTGATCAGTCCACTACTTCCACCAGGACCGTAGGGTTCTGATCAGTCCACTACTTCCACCAGGACCATAGGGTTCTGATCAGTCCACTACTTCCACCAGGACCGTAGGGTTCTGATCAGTCCACTACTTCCACCAGGACCACAGGGTTCTGATCAGTCCACTACTTCCACCAGGACCATAGGGTTCTGATCAGTCCACTACTTCCACCAGGACCATAGGGTTCTGGTTCTGATCAGTCCACTACTTCCACCAGGACCATAGGGTTCTGATCAGTCCACTACTTCCACCAGGACCGTAGGGTTCTGGTTCAGATCAGTCCACTACTTCCACCAGGACCGTAGGGTTCTGATCAGTCCACTACTTCCACCAGGACCGTAGGGTTCTGATCAGTCCACTACTTCCACCAGGACCATAGGGTTCTGATCAGTCCACTACTTCCACCAGGACCGTAGGGTTCTGATCAGTCCACTACTTCCACCAGGACCGTAGGGTTCTGGTTCTGATCAGTCCACTACTTCCACCAGGACCACAGGGTTCTGATCAGTCCACTACTTCCACCAGGACCATAGGGTTCTGATCAGTCCACTACTTCCACCAGGACCGTAGGGTTCTGATCAGTCCACTACTTCCACCAGGACCGTAGGGTTCTGGTTCTGATCAGTCCACTACTTCCACCAGGACCGTAGGGTTCTGGTTCTGATCAGTCCACTACTTCCACCAGGACCACAGGGTTCTGATCAGTCCACTACTTCCACCAGGACCATAGGGTTCTGATCAGTCCACTACTTCCACCAGGACCGTAGGGGTTCTGATCAGTCCACTACTTCCACCAGGACCATAGGGTTCTGATCAGTCCACTACTTCCACCAGGACCGTAGGGTTCTGGTTCTGATCAGTCCACTACTTCCACCAGGACCATAGGGTTCTGATCAGTCCACTACTTCCACCAGGACCATAGGGTTCTGATCAGTCCACTACTTCCACCAGGACCGTAGGGTTCTGATCAGTCCACTACTTCCACCAGGACCATAGGGTTCTGATCAGTCCACTACTTCCACCAGGACCGTAGGGTTCTGATCAGTCCACTACTTCCACCAGGACCACAGGGTTCTGATCAGTCCACTACTTCCACCAGGACCATAGGGTTCTGATCAGTCCACTACTTCCACCAGGACCGTAGGGTTCTGGTTCTGATCAGTCCACTACTTCCACCAGGACCATAGGGTTCTGGTTCTGATCAGTCCACTACTTCTACCAGGACCGTAGGGTTCTGATCAGTCCACTACTTCCACCAGGACCGTAGGGTTCTGGTTCTGATCAGTCCACTACTTCCACCAGGACCGTAGGGTTCTGGTTCTGATCAGTCCACTACTTCCACCAGGACCATAGGGTTCTGATCAGTCCACTACTTCCACCAGGACCATAGGGTTCTGATCAGTCCACTACTTCCACCAGGACCATAGGGTTCTGGTTCTGATCAGTCCACTACTTCCACCAGGACCATAGGGTTCTGATCAGTCCACTACTTCCACCAGGACCATAGGGTTCTGATCAGTCCACTACTTCCACCAGGACCGTAGGGTTCTGGTTCTGATCAGTCCACTACTTCTACCAGGACCGTAGGGTTCTGATCAGTCCACTACTTCCACCAGGACCGTAGGGTTCTGATCAGTCCACTACTTCCACCAGGACCATAGGGTTCTGGTTCTGATCAGTCCACTACTTCCACCAGGACCATAGGGTTCTGATCAGTCCACTACTTCCACCAGGACCATAGGGTTCTGATCAGTCCACTACTTCCACCAGGACCGTAGGGTTCTGGTTCTGATCAGTCCACTACTTCCACCAGGACCGTAGGGTTCTGGTTCAGATCAGTCCACTACTTCCACCAGGACCACAGGGTTCTGATCAGTCCACTACTTCCACCAGGACCATAGGGTTCTGATCAGTCCACTACTTCCACCAGGACCGTAGGGTTCTGGTTCTGATCAGTCCACTACTTCCACCAGGACCACAGGGTTCTGATCAGTCCACTACTTCCACCAGGACCATAGGGTTCTGATCAGTCCACTACTTCCACCAGGACCGTAGGGTTCTGGTTCTGATCAGTCCACTACTTCCACCAGGACCACAGGGGTTCTGATCAGTCCACTACTTCCACCAGGACCATAGGGTTCTGATCAGTCCACTACTTCCACCAGGACCGTAGGGTTCTGATCAGTCCACTACTTCCACCAGGACCATAGGGTTCTGATCAGTCCACTACTTCCACCAGGACCGTAGGGTTCTGGTTCTGATCAGTCCACTACTTCCACCAGGACCGTAGGGTTCTGGTTCTGATCAGTCCACTACTTCTACCAGGACCGTAGGGTTCTGATCAGTCCACTACTTCCACCAGGACCGTAGGGTTCTGGTTCTGATCAGTCCACTACTTCCACCAGGACCACAGGGTTCTGATCAGTCCACTACTTCCACCAGGACCATAGGGTTCTGATCAGTCCACTACTTCCACCAGGACCGTAGGGTTCTGATCAGTCCACTACTTCCACCAGGACCATAGGGTTCTGATCAGTCCACTACTTCCACCAGGACCATAGGGTTCTGGTTCTGATCAGTCCACTACTTCTACCAGGACCGTAGGGTTCTGATCAGTCCACTACTTCCACCAGGACCGTAGGGTTCTGATCAGTCCACTACTTCCACCAGGACCGTAGGGTTCTGGTTCTGATCAGTCCACTACTTCTACCAGGACCGTAGGGTTCTGATCAGTCCACTACTTCCACCAGGACCGTAGGGTTCTGATCAGTCCACTACTTCCACCAGGACCGTAGGGTTCTGGTTCTGATCAGTCCACTACTTCCACCAGGACCGTAGGGTTCTGATCAGTCCACTACTTCCACCAGGACCATAGGGTTCTGGTTCTGATCAGTCCACTACTTCTACCAGGACCATAGGGTTCTGATCAGTCCACTACTTCCACCAGGACCGTAGGGTTCTGGTTCTGATCAGTCCACTACTTCCACCAGGACCGTAGGGTTCTGGTTCTGATCAGTCCACTACTTCCACCAGGACCATAGGGTTCTGATCAGTCCACTACTTCCACCAGGACCATAGGGTTCTGATCAGTCCACTACTTCCACCAGGACCATAGGGTTCTGGTTCTGATCAGTCCACTACTTCCACCAGGACCGTAGGGTTCTGATCAGTCCACTACTTCCACCAGGACCATAGGGTTCTGATCAGTCCACTACTTCCACCAGGACCATAGGGTTCTGATCAGTCCACTACTTCCACCAGGACCGTAGGGTTCTGGTTCTGATCAGTCCACTACTTCCACCAGGACCGTAGGGTTCTGGTTCAGATCAGTCCACTACTTCCACCAGGACCACAGGGTTCTGATCAGTCCACTACTTCCACCAGGACCATAGGGTTCTGATCAGTCCACTACTTCCACCAGGACCGTAGGGTTCTGGTTCTGATCAGTCCACTACTTCCACCAGGACCACAGGGTTCTGATCAGTCCACTACTTCCACCAGGACCATAGGGTTCTGATCAGTCCACTACTTCCACCAGGACCGTAGGGTTCTGGTTCTGATCAGTCCACTACTTCCACCAGGACCACAGGGTTCTGATCAGTCCACTACTTCCACCAGGACCATAGGGTTCTGATCAGTCCACTACTTCCACCAGGACCGTAGGGTTCTGATCAGTCCACTACTTCCACCAGGACCATAGGGTTCTGATCAGTCCACTACTTCCACCAGGACCGTAGGGTTCTGGTTCTGATCAGTCCACTACTTCCACCAGGACCGTAGGGTTCTGGTTCTGATCAGTCCACTACTTCTACCAGGACCGTAGGGTTCTGATCAGTCCACTACTTCCACCAGGACCGTAGGGTTCTGGTTCTGATCAGTCCACTACTTCCACCAGGACCACAGGGTTCTGATCAGTCCACTACTTCCACCAGGACCATAGGGTTCTGATCAGTCCACTACTTCCACCAGGACCGTAGGGTTCTGATCAGTCCACTACTTCCACCAGGACCATAGGGTTCTGATCAGTCCACTACTTCCACCAGGACCATAGGGTTCTGGTTCTGATCAGTCCACTACTTCTACCAGGACCGTAGGGTTCTGATCAGTCCACTACTTCCACCAGGACCGTAGGGTTCTGATCAGTCCACTACTTCCACCAGGACCGTAGGGTTCTGGTTCTGATCAGTCCACTACTTCTACCAGGACCGTAGGGTTCTGATCAGTCCACTACTTCCACCAGGACCATAGGGTTCTGATCAGTCCACTACTTCCACCAGGACCGTAGGGTTCTGATCAGTCCACTACTTCCACCAGGACCGTAGGGTTCTGATCAGTCCACTACTTCCACCAGGACCGTAGGGTTCTGGTTCTGATCAGTCCACTACTTCCACCAGGACCATAGGGTTCTGATCAGTCCACTACTTCCACCAGGACCATAGGGTTCTGATCAGTCCACTACTTCCACCAGGACCGTAGGGTTCTGATCAGTCCACTACTTCCACCAGGACCATAGGGTTCTGATCAGTCCACTACTTCCACCAGGACCGTAGGGTTCTGGTTCTGATCAGTCCACTACTTCCACCAGGACCGTAGGGTTCTGATCAGTCCACTACTTCCACCAGGACCATAGGGTTCTGGTTCTGATCAGTCCACTACTTCTACCAGGACCATAGGGTTCTGATCAGTCCACTACTTCCACCAGGACCGTAGGGTTCTGGTTCTGATCAGTCCACTACTTCCACCAGGACCGTAGGGTTCTGGTTCTGATCAGTCCACTACTTCCACCAGGACCATAGGGTTCTGATCAGTCCACTACTTCCACCAGGACCATAGGGTTCTGATCAGTCCACTACTTCCACCAGGACCATAGGGTTCTGGTTCTGATCAGTCCACTACTTCCACCAGGACCGTAGGGTTCTGATCAGTCCACTACTTCCACCAGGACCATAGGGTTCTGATCAGTCCACTACTTCCACCAGGACCATAGGGTTCTGATCAGTCCACTACTTCCACCAGGACCGTAGGGTTCTGGTTCTGATCAGTCCACTACTTCCACCAGGACCGTAGGGTTCTGGTTCAGATCAGTCCACTACTTCCACCAGGACCACAGGGTTCTGATCAGTCCACTACTTCCACCAGGACCATAGGGTTCTGATCAGTCCACTACTTCCACCAGGACCGTAGGGTTCTGGTTCTGATCAGTCCACTACTTCCACCAGGACCACAGGGTTCTGATCAGTCCACTACTTCCACCAGGACCATAGGGTTCTGATCAGTCCACTACTTCCACCAGGACCGTAGGGTTCTGGTTCTGATCAGTCCACTACTTCCACCAGGACCACAGGGTTCTGATCAGTCCACTACTTCCACCAGGACCATAGGGTTCTGATCAGTCCACTACTTCCACCAGGACCGTAGGGTTCTGATCAGTCCACTACTTCCACCAGGACCATAGGGTTCTGATCAGTCCACTACTTCCACCAGGACCGTAGGGTTCTGGTTCTGATCAGTCCACTACTTCCACCAGGACCATAGGGTTCTGGTTCTGATCAGTCCACTACTTCCACCAGGACCATAGGGTTCTGATCAGTCCACTACTTCCACCAGGACCGTAGGGTTCTGGTTCTGATCAGTCCACTACTTCCACCAGGACCATAGGGTTCTGGTTCTGGTCCGTGTAGTAATAGTGCGCCATTTTGTTTGTTGATGTAGGTCATGGTGACCCATAGTTATCTATCTAGTTAATCATTGTTGTCGTGAAGGCTGGATAGTTGTTGTTGTAACTCTGCATAGTTCTAGTCTAACAGGGTGTTGGGTAGTTTCCTGAGCTCTTATCAAGTCCCTGTGGTCAAACGTTAACCACTGGACAGGACCGGACCAGAGCTCTTTATGGACCAGAACCTGGACAGGACCGAACCAGAGCTCTTTATGGACCAGAACCTGGACAGGACAGGACCAGAGCTCTTTATGGACCAGAACCTGGACAGGACCGGACCAGAGCTCTTTATGGACCAGAACCTGGACAGGACAGGACCGGACCAGAGCTCTTTATGGACCAGAGCCTGGACAGGACCGGACCAGAGCTCTTTATGGACCAGAACCTGGACAGGACCGGACCAGAGCTCTTTATGGACCAGAGCTCTTTATGGACCAGAGCCTGGACAGGACCGGACCAGAGCTCTTTATGGACCAGAGCCTGGACAGGACCGGACCAGAGCTCTTTATGGACCAGAGCCTGGACAGGACCAGACCAGAGCTCTTTATGGACCAGAACCTGGACAGGACAGGACCAGAGCTCTTTATGGACCAGAGCCTGGACAGGACCGGACCAGAGCTCTTTATGGACCAGAGCCTGGACAGGACCGGACCAGAGCTCTTTATGGACCAGAACCTGGACAGGACCAGACCAGAGCTCTTTATGGACCAGAGCCTGGACAGGACCAGACCAGAGCTCTTTATGGACCAGAACCTGGACAGGACAGGTCCAGAGCTCTTTATGGACCAGAGCTCTTTATGGACCAGAGCTCTTTATGGACCAGAACCTGGACAGGACAGGACCAGAGCTCTTTATAGACCAGAACCTGGACAGGACCGGACCAGAGCTCTTTATGGACCAGAGCCTGGACAGGACAGGACCAGAGCTCTTTATGGACCAGAGCCTGGACAGGACCGGACCAGAGCTCTTTATGGACCAGAACCTGGAAAGGACCAGAGCTCTTTATGGACCAGAACCTGGACAGGACCGGACCAGAGCTCTTTATGGACCAGAACCTGGACAGGACCGGACCAGAGCTCTTTATGGACCAGAACCTGGACAGGACCAGAGCTCTTTATGGACCAGAGCTCTTTATGGACCAGAGCCTGGACAGGACCGGACCAGAGCTCTTTATGGACCAGAACCTGGACAGGACCAGACCAGAGCTCTTTATGGACCAGAGCCTGGACAGGACCAGAGGTTCCAACCTGACTAAATATAGTCCTGTTGGTTTAAACGTGGCTGTTCCAGTGATAACCTGACTAAATATAGTCCTGTTGGTTTAAACGTGGCTGTTCCAACCTGACTAAATATAGTCCTGTTGGTTTAAACGTGGCTGTTCCAACCTGACTAAATATAGTCCTGTTGGTTTTAAACGTGGCTGTTCCAACCTGACTAAATATAGTCCTGTTGGTTTAAACGTGGCTGTTCCAACCTGACTAAATATAGTCCTGTTGGTTTAAACGTGGCTGTTCCAACCTGACTAAATATAGTCCTGTTGGTTTAAACGTGGCTGTTCCAACCTGACTAAATATAGTCCTGTTGGTTTAAACCTGGCTGTTCCAACCTGACTAAATATAGTCCTGTTGGTTTAAACCTGGCTGTTCCAGTGGTAACCTGACTAAATATAGTCCTGTTGGTTTAAACGTGGCTGTTCCAGTGGTAACCTGACTAAATATAGTCCTGTTGGTTTAAACGTGGCTGTTCCAGTGATTAACCTGACTAAATATAGTCCTGTTTGTTTAAACGTGGCTGTTCCAGTGGTAACCTGACTAAATATAGTCCTGTTGGTTTAAACGTGGCTGTTCCAGTGGTAACCTGACTAAATATAGTCCTGTTGGTTTAAACGTGGCTGTTCCAACCTGACTAAATATAGTCCTGTTGGTTTAAACCTGGCTGTTCCAACCTGACTAAATATAGTCCTGTTGGTTTAAACGTGGCTGTTCCAGTGGTAACCTGACTAAATATAGTCCTGTTGGTTTAAACGTGGCTGTTCCAGTGGTAACCTGACTAAATATAGTCCTGTTGGTTTAAACGTGGCTGTTCCAGTGGTAACCTGACTAAATATAGTCCTGTTGGTTTAAACGTGGCTGTTCCAGTGGTAACCTGACTAAATATAGTCCTGTTGGTTTAAACGTGGCTGTTCCAGTGATAACCTGACTAAATATAGTCCTGTTGGTTTAAACGTGGCTGTTCCAACCTGACTAAATATAGTCCTGTTGGTTTAAACATGGCTGTTCCAGTGGTAACCTGACTAAATGTAGTCCTGTTGGTTTAAACGTGGCTGTTCCAGTGGTAACCTGACTAAATATAGTCCTGTTGGTTTAAACGTGGCTGTTCCAGTGATAACCTGACTAAATATAGTCCTGTTGGTTTAAACGTGGCTGTTCCAACCTGACTAAATATAGTCCTGTTGGTTTAAACGTGGCTGTTCCAGTGGTAACCTGACTAAATATAGTCCTGTTGGTTTAAACATGGCTGTTCCAACCTGACTAAATATAGTCCTGTTGGTTTAAACGTGGCTGTTCCAGTGGTAACCTGACTAAATATAGTCCTGTTGGTTTAAACGTGGCTGTTCCAGTGATAACCTGACTAAATATAGTCCTGTTGGTTTAAACATGGCTGTTCCAGTGATAACCTGACTAAATATAGTCCTGTTGGTTTAAACCTGGCTGTTCCAGTGGTAACCTGACTAAATATAGTCCTGTTGGTTTAAACGTGGCTGTTCCAACCTGACTAAATATAGTCCTGTTGGTTTAAACGTGGCTGTTCCAGTGGTAACCTGACTAAATATAGTCCTGTTGGTTTAAACGTGGCTGTTCCAGTGATAACCTGACTAAATATAGAGCTGTTGGTTTAAACGTGGCTGTTCCAGTGGTAACCTGACTAAATATAGTCCTGTTGGTTTAAACGTGGCTGTTCCAGTGATAACCTGACTAAATATAGTCCTGTTGGTTTAAACGTGGCTGTTCCAACCTGACTAAATATAGTCCTGTTGGTTTAAACGTGGCTGTTCCAACCTGACTAAATATAGTCCTGTTGGTTTAAACGTGGCTGTTCCAGTGGTAACCTGACTAAATATAGTCCTGTTGGTTTAAACGTGGCTGTTCCAGTGGTAACCTGACTAAATATAGTCCTGTTGGTTTAAACGTGGCTGTTCCAACCTGACTAAATATAGTCCTGTTGGTTTAAACGTGGCTGTTCCAACCTGACTAAATATAGTCCTGTTGGTTTAAACGTGGCTGTTCCAGTGGTAACCTGACTAAATATAGTCCTGTTGGTTTAAACGTGGCTGTTCCAGTGGTAACCTGACTAAATATAGTCCTGTTGGTTTAAACGTGGCTGTTCCAGTGGTAACCTGACTAAATATAGTCCTGTTGGTTTAAACGTGGCTGTTCCAGTGGTAACCTGACTAAATATAGTCCTGTTGGTTTAAACCTGGCTGTTCCAGTGGTAACCTGACTAAATATAGTCCTGTTGGTTTAAACGTGGCTGTTCCAACCTGACTAAATATAGTCCTGTTGGTTTAAACGTGGCTGTTCCAGTGGTAACCTGACTAAATATAGTCCTGTTGGTTTAAACGTGGCTGTTCCAGTGGTAACCTGACTAAATATAGTCCTGTTGGTTTAAACGTGGCTGTTCCAACCTGACTAAATATAGTCCTGTTGGTTTAAACGTGGCTGTTCCAACCTGACTAAATATAGTCCTGTTGGTTTAAACGTGGCTGTTCCAACCTGACTAAATATAGTCCTGTTGGTTTAAACGTGGCTGTTCCAACCTGACTAAATATAGTCCTGTTGGTTTAAACCTGGCTGTTCCAACCTGACTAAATATAGTCCTGTTGGTTTAAACGTGGCTGTTCCAGTGGTAACCTGACTAAATATAGTCCTGTTGGTTTAAACCTGGCTGTTCCAACCTGACTAAATATAGTCCTGTTGGTTTAAACATGGCTGTTCCAACCTGACTAAATATAGTCCTGTTGGTTTAAACGTGGCTGTTCCAACCTGACTAAATATAGTCCTGTTGGTTTAAACGTGGCTGTTCCAGTGGTAACCTGACTAAATATAGTCCTGTTGGTTTAAACCTGGCTGTTCCAACCTGACTAAATATAGTCCTGTTGGTTTAAACGTGGCTGTTCCAACCTGACTAAATATAGTCCTGTTGGTTTAAACGTGGCTGTTCCAGTGGTAACCTGACTAAATATAGTCCTGTTGGTTTAAACGTGGCTGTTCCAGTGGTAACCTGACTAAATATAGTCCTGTTGGTTTAAACGTGGCTGTTCCAGTGGTAACCTGACTAAATATAGTCCTGTTGGTTTAAACCTGGCTGTTCCAACCTGACTAAATATAGTCCTGTTGGTTTAAACGTGGCTGTTCCAACCTGACTAAATATAGTCCTGTTGGTTTAAACCTGGCTGTTCCAACCTGACTAAATATAGTCCTGTTGGTTTAAACGTGGCTGTTCCAGTGGTAACCTGACTAAATATAGTCCTGTTGGTTTAAACATGGCTGTTCCAGTGGTAACCTGACTAAATATAGTCCTGTTGGTTTAAACGTGGCTGTTCCAGTGGTAACCTGACTAAATATAGTCCTGTTGGTTTAAACGTGGCTGTTCCAACCTGACTAAATATAGTCCTGTTGGTTTAAACATGGCTGTTCCAACCTGACTAAATATAGTCCTGTTGGTTTAAACGTGGCTGTTCCAGTGGTAACCTGACTAAATATAGTCCTGTTGGTTTAAACCTGGCTGTTCCAACCTGACTAAATATAGTCCTGTTGGTTTAAACATGGCTGTTCCAGTGGTAACCTGACTAAATATAGTCCTGTTGGTTTAAACGTGGCTGTTCCAGTGGTAACCTGACTAAATATAGTCCTGTTGGTTTAAACGTGGCTGTTCCAGTGGTAACCTGACTAAATATAGTCCTGTTGGTTTAAACGTGGCTGTTCTAACCTGACTAAATATAGTCCTGTTTGTTTAAACGTGACTGTTCCAACCTGACTAAATATAGTCCTGTTGGTTTAAACGTGGCTGTTCCAACCTGACTAAATATAGTCCTGTTGGTTTAAACGTGGCTGTTCCAACCTGACTAAATATAGTCCTGTTGGTTTAAACGTGGCTGTTCCAGTGGTAACCTGACTAAATATAGTCCTGTTGGTTTAAACGTGGCTGTTCCAGTGGTAACCTGACTAAATATAGTCCTGTTGGTTTAAACGTGGCTGTTCCAGTGGTAACCTGACTAAATATTCCCAACAAGTGATATTTAGAGGCAAACATCTTGAATCTTATTTGTCATAGTCTGACTGTGTGGCATCATCTGGCATCGTCTGACTGACTGACTGTCTGGTATCGTCTAACTTTCTGGCATCGTCTGACTGACTGTCTGGCATCGTCTGACTGACTGTCTGGCATCGTCTGACTGACTGTCTGGCATCGTCTGACTGACTGACTGTCTGACTGACTGACTGTCTGGCATCGTCTAACTGTCTGACATCGTCTGTCTGGCATCGTCTGACTGACTGTCTGGCATCGTCTGACTGTCTGGCATCGTCTGACTGTCTGGCATCGTCTAACTGTCTGTCTGTGTGTGTGTAGATCAGCACCAGTCATCATGTCTCATAGCAACGGTACCAGTCACCATGTCAGTCAGGACGTGTGGGAGTCTCACAACAAGATGATGCAGGAACCACTCCGCTCCAACGACCCTGAGGTACGGGGGTATTATAATGAGGAACCACTCCGCTCCAACGACCCTGAGGTACGGGGGGTATTATAATGAGGAACCACTCCGCTCCAACGACCCTGAGGTACGGGGGGTATTATAATGAGGAACAACTCCGCTCCAACGACCCTGAGGTACGGGGGGTATTATAATGAGGAACCACTCCGCTCCAACGACCCTGAGGTACGTCACACGGGGGGTATTATAATGAGGAACCACTCCGCTCCAACGACCCTGAGGTACGGGGGGTATTATAATGAGGAACCACTCCGCTCCAACGACCCTGAGGTACGGGTGGTGGTATTATAATGAGGAACCACTCCGCTCCAACGACCCTGAGGTACGGGGGGGTATTATAATGAGGAACCACTCCGCTCCAACGACCCTGAGGTACGGGGGGTATTATAATGAGGAACCACTCCGCTCCAACGACCCTGAGGTACGGGGGTATTATAATGAGGAACCACTCCGCTCCAACGACCCTGAGGTACGGGGGGAGGGTATTATAATGAGGAACCACTCCGGCTCCAACGACCCTGAGGTACGGGTGGTGGTATTATAATGAGGAACCACTCCGCTCCAACGACCCTGAGGTACGGGGGTATTATAATGAGGAACCACTCCGCTCCAACGACCCTGAGGTACGGGGGAGGGTTATTATAATGAGGAACCACTCCGCTCCAACGACCCTGAGGTACGGGGGTATTATAATGAGGAACCACTCCGCTCCAACGACCCTGAGGTACGGGGGTATTATAATGAGGAACCACTCCGCTCCAACGACCCTGAGGTGCGGGGGGATTATTATAATGAGGAACCACTCCGCTCCAACGACCCTGAGGTGCGGGGGTATTATAATGAGGAACCACTCCGCTCCAACGACCCTGAGGTACGGGGGGTATTATAATGA
Source organism: Salmo salar (assembly GCF_905237065.1). Classification (NCBI taxonomy): domain Eukaryota; kingdom Metazoa; phylum Chordata; class Actinopteri; order Salmoniformes; family Salmonidae; genus Salmo; species Salmo salar. The sequence goes on from NW_025548164.1 coordinate 239,646, forward strand.
GGAACCACTCCGCTCCAACGACCCTGAAGTGCACGGGGGTATTATAATGAGGAACCACTCCGCTCCAACGACCCTGAGAGTGCGGGGGGTATTATAATGAGGAACCACTCCGCTCCAACGACCCTGAGGTACGGGGGGTATTATAATGAGGAACCACTCCGCTCCAACGACCCTGAGGTACGGGGGGTATTATAATGAGGAACCACTCCGCTCCAACGACCCTGAGGTACGGGGGGTATTATAATGAGGAACCACTCCGCTCCAACGACCCTGAGGTACGGGGGGTATTATAATGAGGAACCACTCCGCTCCAACGACCCTGAGGTACGGGGGGTATTATAATGAGGAACCACTCCGCTCCAACGACCCTGAGGTACGGGGGTATTATAATGAGGAACCACTCCGCTCCAACGACCCTGAGGTACGGGGGGGTATTATAATGAGTAACCACTCCGCTCCAACGACCCTGAGGTACGGGGGGTATTATAATGAGGAACCACTCCGCTCCAACGACCCTGAGGTACGGGGGTATTATAATGAGGAACCACTCCGCTCCAACGACCCTGAGGTACGGGGGTATTATAATGAGGAAACACTCCGCTCCAACGACCCTGAGGTACGGGGGTATTATAATGAGGAACCACTCCGCTCCAACGACCCTGAGGTACGGGGGGTATTATAATGAGGAACCACTCCGCTCCAACGACCCTGAGGTACGGGGGGGTATTATAATGAGGAACCACTCCGCTCCAACGACCCTGAGGTACGTGACACGGGGTGGTGGTATTATAATGAGGAACCACTCCGCTCCAACGACCCTGAGGTATGGGGGGGTATTATAATGAGGAACCACTCCGCTCCAACGACCCTGAGGTACGGGGGTATTATAATGAGGAACCACTCCGCTCCAACGACCCTGAGGTACGGGGGGTATTATGAGGAACCACTCCGCTCCAACGACCCTGAGGTACGTGACACGGGGTGGTGGTATTATAATGAGGAACCACTCCGCTCCAACGACCCTGAGGTATGGGGGGGGTATTATAATGAGGAACCACTCCGCTCCAACGACCCTGAGGTACGGGGGTATTATAATGAGGAACCACTCCGCTCCAACGACCTTGAGGTACGTGACACGGGGGTGGCGGTATTATAATGAGGAACCACTCCGCTCCAACGACCCTGAGGTACGGGGGTATTATAATGAGGAACCACTCCGCTCCAACGACCCTGAGGTACGTCACACGGGGGTGGGGGGTATTATAATGAGGAACCACTCCGCTCCAACGACCCTGAGGTACGGGGGGTATTATAATGAGGAACCACTCCGCTCCAACGACCCTGAGGTACGGGGGGTATTATAATGAGGAACCACTCCGCTCCAACGACCCTGAGGTACGGGGGGTATTATAATGAGGAACCACTCCGCTCCAACGACCCTGAGGTACGGGGGGTATTATAATGAGGAACCACTCCGCTCCAACGACCCTGAGGTACGGGGGGTATTATAATGAGGAACCACTCCGCTCCAACGACCCTGAGGTACGGGGGGGTATTATAATGAGGAACCACTCCGCTCCAACGACCCTGAGGTACGTGACACGGGGGTGGTGGTATTATAATGAGGAACCACTCCGCTCCAACGACCCTGAGGTATGGGGGGTATTATAATGAGGAACCACTCCGCTCCAACGACCCTGAGGTACGGGGGTATTATAATGAGGAACCACTCCGCTCCAACGACCCTGAGGTACGGGGGGGTATTATAATGAGGAACCACTCCGCTCCAACGACCCTGAGGTACGTGACACGGGGGTGGTGGTATTATGAGGAACCACTCCGCTCCAACGACCCTGAGGTATGGGGGGGTATTATAATGAGGAACCACTCCGCTCCAACGACCCTGAGGTACGGGGTGGGGTATTATAATGAGGAACCACTCCGCTCCAACGACCCTGAGGTACGGGGGGTATTATAATGAGGAACCACTCCGCTCCAACGACCCTGAGGTACGGGGGGTATTATAATGAGGAACCACTCCGCTCCAACGACCCTGAGGTACGGGGGGTATTATAATGAGGAACCACTCCGCTCCAACGACCCTGAGGTACGGGTGGTGGTATTATAATGAGGAACCACTCCGCTCCAACGACCCTGAGGTACGGGGGGTATTATAATGAGGAACCACTCCGCTCCAACGACCCTGAGGTACGGGGGTATTATAATGAGGAACCACTCCGCTCCAACGACCCTGAGGTACGTGACACGGGGTGGTGGTATTATAATGAGGAACCACTCCGCTCCAACGACCCTGAGGTATGGGGGGGTATTATAATGAGGAACCACTCCGCTCCAACGACCCTGAGGTACGGGGGGTATTATAATGAGGAACCACTCCGCTCCAACGACCCTGAGGTACGGGGGGGGTATTATAATGAGGAACCACTCCGCTCCAACGACCCTGAGGTACGTGACACGGGGGTGGTGGTATTATAATGAGGAACCACTCCGCTCCAACGACCCTGAGGTATGGGGGGGTATTATAATGAGGAACCACTCCGCTCCAACGACCCTGAGGAACGGGGGGTATTATAATGAGGAACCACTCCGCTCCAACGACCCTGAGGTACGTGACACGGGGTGGCGGTATTATAATGAGGAACCACTCCGCTCCAACGACCCTGAGGTATGGGGGGGTATTATAATGAGGAACCACTCCGCTCCAACGACCCTGAGGTACGGGGGTATTATAATGAGGAACCACTCCGCTCCAACGACCCTGAGGTACGTCACACGGGGTGGGGGGTATTATAATGAGGAACCACTCCGCTCCAACGACCCTGAGGTACGGGGGGTATTATAATGAGGAACCACTCCGCTCCAACGACCCTGAGGTACGGGGGGTATTATAATGAGGAACCACTCCGCTCCAACAACCCTGAGGTACGGGGTGGGGTATTATAATGAGGAACCACTCCGCTCCAACGACCCTGAGGTACGGGGGGGTATTATAATGAGGAACCACTCCGCTCCAACGACCCTGAGGTACGGGGGGTATTATAATGAGGAACCACTCCGCTCCAACGACCCTGAGGTACGGGGTGGTATTATAATGAGGAACCACTCCGCTCCAACGACCCTGAGGTACGGGGGTATTATAATGAGGAACCACTCCGCTCCAACGACCCTGAGGTACGGGGGGTATTATAATGAGGAACCACTCCGCTCCAACGACCCTGAGGTACGGGGGGTATTATAATGAGGAACCACTCCGCTCCAACGACCCTGAGGTACGGGGGGTATTATAATGAGGAACCACTCCGCTCCAACGACACTGAGGTACGGGGGGTATTATAATGAGGAACCACTCCGCTCCAACGACCCTGAGGTCGTCACACATAATGAAAGTTGTATTATAATGAAACGGTGTATTGTGTGTAGGTGTATTATAATGAAACGGTGTATTGTGTAGGTGTATTATAATGAAACGGTGTATTGTGTAGGTGTATTATAATGAAACGGTGTATTGTGTAGGTGTGTATTATAATGAAACGGTGTATTGTGTAGGTGGATTATAATGAAACGGTGTATTGTGTAGGTGTGTATTATAATGAAACGGTGTATTGTGTAGGTGTGTATTATAATGACATGGTGTATTGTGCAGGTGTGTATTATAATGAAATGGTGTATTGTGCATGTGTGTATTATAATGAAACGGTGTATTGTGCAGGTGTGTATTATAATGAAACGGTGTATTGTGCAGGTGTGTATTATAATGAAAGCGGTGTATTGTGCAGGTGTGTATTATAATGAAACGGTGTATTGTGCAGGTGTGTATTATAATGAAACGGTGTATTGTGCAGGTGTGTATTATAATGAAACGGTGTATTGTGTAGGTGTGTTATAATGAAACGGTGTATTGTGTAGGTGTGTTATAATGAAACGGTGTATTGTGTAGGTGTGTGTTATAATGAAACGGTGTATTGTTTAGGTGTGTATTATAATGAAACGGTGTATTGTGTAGGTGTGTATTATAATGAAACGGTGTATTGTGTAGGTGTGTGTTATAATGAAATGGTGTATTGTGTAGGTGTATTATAATGAAACGGTGTATTGTAATGAAACGGTGTATTGTGTAGGTGTGTGTATTATAATGAAACGGTGTATTGTGTAGGTGTGTGTATTATAATGAAACGGTGTATTGTGTAGGTGTGTGTATTATAATGAAACGGTGTATTGTGTAGGTGTGTGTATTATAATGAAACGGTGTATTGTGTGTGTATTATAATGAAACGGTGTATTGTGTAGGTGTGTGTATTATAATGAAACGGTGTATTGTGTAGGTGTGTGTATTATAATGAAACGGTGTATTATAATGAAACGGTGTATTGTGTAGGTGTGTATTATAATGAAACGGTGTATTGTGTAGGTGTATATTATAATGAAACGGTGTATTGTGTAGGTGTGTATTATAATGAAACGGTGTATTGTGTAGGTGTGTATTATAATGAAACGGTGTATTGTGTAGGTGTGTGTATTATAATGAAACGGTGTATTGTGTAGGTGTGTGTATTATAATGAAACGGTGTATTGTGTAGGTGTGCGTATTATAATGAAACGGTGTATCGTGTAGGTGTGCGTATTATAGTGAAACGGTGTATTGTGTAGGTGTGTGTATTATAATGAAACGCTGTATTGTGTAGGTGTGTGTATTATAATGAAACGCTGTATTGTGTAGGTGTGTATTATAATGAAACGCTGTATTGTGTAGGTGTGTATTATAATGAAACGGTGTATTGTGTAGGTGTGTATTATAATGAAACGGTGTATTGTGTAGGTGTGTGTATTATAATGAAATGGTGTATTGTGTGTAGGTGTGTGTATTATAATGAAACGGTGTATTGTGTGTGTATTATAATGAAACGGTGTATTGTGTAGGTGTGTGTATTATAATGAAACGGTGTATTGTGTAGGTGTGTGTATTATAATGAAACGCTGTATTGTGTAGGTGTGTGTATTATAATGAAACGCTGTATTGTGTAGGTGTGTATTATAATGAAACGCTGTATTGTGTAGGTGTGTATTATAATGAAACGGTGTATTGTGTAGGTGTGTATTATAATGAAACGGTGTATTGTGTAGGTGTGTGTATTATAATGAAACGGTGTATTGTGTAGGTGTGTGTATTATAATGAAACGGTGTATTGTGTAGGTGTGTGTATTATAATGAAACGGTGTATTGTGTAGGTGTGTGTATTATAATGAAACGGTGTATTGTGTGTAGGTGTATTATAATGAAACGGTGTATTGTGTAGGTGTGTGTATTATAATGAAAGCGGTGTATTGTGTAGGTGTATTATAATGAAACGGTGTATTGTGTAGGTGTGTATTATAATGTAACGGTGTATTGTGTAGGTGTGTATTATAATGAAACGGTGTATTGTGTAGGTGTGTATTATAATGAAACGGTGTATTGTGTAGGTGTGTATTATAATGAAACGGTGTATTGTGTGTAGGTGTGTGTATTATAATGAAACGGTGTATTGTGTAGGTGTGTATTATAATGAAACGGTGTATTGTGTAGGTGTGTATTATAATGAAACGGTGTATTGTGTAGGTGTGTATTATAATGAAACGGTGTATTGTGTAGGTGTGTGTATTATAATGAAACGGTGTATTGTGTAGGTGTGTGTATTATAATGAAACGGTGTATTGTGTAGGTGTGTGTATTATAATGAAACGGTGTATTGTGTAGGTGTGTGTATTATAATGAAACGGTGTATTGTGTGTAGGTGTATTATAATGAAACGGTGTATTGTGTAGGTGTATTATAATGAAACGGTGTATTGTGTAGGTGTGTATTATAATGTAACGGTGTATTGTGTAGGTGTGTATTATAATGAAACGGTGTATTGTGTAGGTGTATTATAATGAAACGGTGTATTGTGTAGGTGTGTATTATAATGAAACGGTGTATTGTGTGTAGGTGTGTGTATTATAATGAAACGGTGTATTGTGTAGGTGTGTATTATAATGAAACGGTGTATTGTGTAGGTGTGTGTATTATAATGAAACGGTGTATTGTGTAGGTGTGTATTATAATGAAACGGTGTATTGTGTAGGTGTGTATTATAATGAAACGGTGTATTGTGTAGGTGTGTATTATAATGAAACGGTGTATTGTGTAGGTGTGTATTATAATGAAACGGTGTATTGTGTAGGTGTGTATTATAATGAAACGGTGTATTGTGTAGGTGTGTATTATAATGAAACGGTGTATTGTGTAGGTGTGTATTATAATGAAACGGTGTATTGTGTAGGTGTGTATTATAATGAAACGGTGTATTGTGTAGGTGTGTATTATAATGAAACGGTGTATTGTGTAGGTGTATTATAATGAAACGGTGTATTGTGTAGGTGTGTGTATTATAATGAAACGGTGTATTGTGTGTAGGTGTGTGTTATAATGAAACGGTGTATTGTGTGTAGGTGTATTATAATGAAACGGTGTATTGTGTGTAGGTGTATTATAATGAAACGGTGTATTGTGTAGGTGGGTGTATTATAATGAAACGGTGTATTGTGTAGGTGTGTGTATTATAATGAAACGGTGTATTGTGTAGGTGTGTATTATAATGAAACGGTGTATTGTGTAGGTGTATTATAATGAAACGGTGTATTGTGTAGGTGTATTATAATGAAACGGTGTATTGTGTAGGTGTATTATAATGAAACGGTGTATTGTGTAGGTGTGTGTATTATAATGAAACGGTGTATTGTGTAGCTGTATTATAATGAAACGGTGTATTGTGTAGGTGTGTATTATAATGAAACGGTGTATTGTGTAGGTGTGTGTATTATAATGAAACGGTGTATTGTGTAGGTGTGTGTATTATAATGAAACGGTGTATTGTGTAGGTGTGTGTATTATAATGAAACGGTGTATTGTGTAGGTGTGTGTATTATAATGAAACGGTGTATTGTGTAGGTGTATTATAATGAAACGGTGTATTGTGTAGGTGTATTATAATGAAACGGTGTATTGTGTAGGTGTGTATTATAATGAAACGGTGTATTGTGTAGGTGTGTGTATTATAATGAAACGGTGTATTGTGTAGGTGTGTGTATTATAATGAAACGGTGTATTGTGTAGGTGTGTGTATTATAATGAAACGGTGTATTGTGTAGGTGTGTGTATTATAATGAAACGGTGTATTGTGTGTAGGTGTGTGTATTATAATGAAACGGTGTATTGTGTAGGTGTGTGTATTATAATGAAACGGTGTATTGTGTAGGTGTGTGTATTATAATGAAACGGTGTATTGTGTGTAGGTGTGTGTATTATAATGAAACGGTGTATTGTGTAGGTGTGTGTATTATAATGAAACGGTGTATTGTGTAGGTGTGTGTATTATAATGAAACGGTGTATTGTGTAGGGGTGTGTATTATAATGAAACGGTGTATTGTGTAGGTGTGTGTTATAATGAAACGGTGTATTGTGTAGGTGTGTATTATAATGAAACGGTGTATTGTGTAGGTGTGTATTATAATGAAACGGTGTATTGTGTAGGGGTGTGTATTATAATGAAACGGTGTATTGTGTAGGTGTGTATTATAATGAAACGGTGTATTGTGTAGGTGTGTATTATAATGAAACGGTGTATTGTGTAGGTGTGTATTATAATGAAACGGTGTATTGTGTAGGGGTGTGTATTATAATGAAACGGTGTATTGTGTAGGGGTGTGTATTATAATGAAACGGTGTATTGTGTAGGTGTGTGTATTATAATGAAACGGTGTATTGTGTAGGTGTGTGTATTATAATGAAACGGTGTATTGTGTAGGTGTGTGTATTATAATGAAACGGTGTATTGTGTAGGTGTGTGTATTATAATGAAACGGTGTATTGTGTAGGTGTGTGTATTATAATGAAACGGTGTATTGTGTGTAGGTGTGTGTATTATAATGAAACGGTGTATTGTGTAGGGGTGTGTATTATAATGAAACGGTGTATTGTGTGTAGGTGTGTGTATTATAATGAAACGGTGTATTGTGTGTAGGGGTGTGTATTATAATGAAACGGTGTATTGTGTAGGTGTGTGTATTATAATGAAACGGTGTATTGTGTGTAGGTGTGTGTATTATAATGAAACGGTGTATTGTGTGTAGGTGTGTGTATTATAATGAAACGGTGTATTGTGTGTAGGTGTGTGTATTATAATGAAACGGTGTATTGTGTGTAGGTGTGTGTATTATAATGAAACGGTGTATTGTGTAGGTGTGTATTATAATGAAACGGTGTATTGTGTAGGTGTGTATTATAATGAAACGGTGTATTGTGTGTAGGTGTGTGTATTATAATGAAACGGTGTATTGTGTAGGTGTGTATTATAATGAAACGGTGTATTGTGTAGGTGTGTGTATTATAATGAAACGGTGTATTGTGTAGGTGTGTGTATTATAATGAAACGGTGTATTGTGTAGGTGTGTGTATTATAATGAAACGGTGTATTGTGTAGGGGTGTGTATTATAATGAAACGGTGTATTGTGTAGGGGTGTGTATTATAATGAAACGGTGTATTGTGTAGGGGTGTGTATTATAATGAAACGGTGTATTGTGTAGGTGTGTGTATTATAATGAAACGGTGTATTGTGTAGGTGTGTGTATTATAATGAAACGGTGTATTGTGTAGGTGTGTGTATTATAATGAAACGGTGTATTGTGTAGGTGTGTGTATTATAATGAAACGGTGTATTGTGCTAGGTGTGTGTATTATAATGAAACGGTGTATTGTGCTAGGTGTGTGTATTATAATGAAACGGTGTATTGTGTAGGTGTGTATTATAATGAAACGGTGTATTGTGTAGGTGTGTGTATTATAATGAAACGGTGTATTGTGTAGGTGTGTGTATTATAATGAAACGGTGTATTGTGTAGGTGTGTGTATTATAATGAAACGGTGTATTGTGTAGGTGTGTGTATTATAATGAAACGGTGTATTGTGTAGGTGTGTGTATTATAATGAAACGGTGTATTGTGTAGGTGTATTATAATGAAACGGTGTATTGTGTAGGTGGATGTATTATAATGAAACGGTGTATTGTGTAGGTGTATTATAATGAAACGGTGTATTGTGTAGGTGGGTGTATTATAATGAAACGGTGTATTGTGTAGGTGTATTATAATGAAACGGTGTATTGTGTAGGTGGGTGTATTATAATGAAACGGTGTATTGTGTAGGTGTATTATAATGAAACGGTGTATTGTGTAGGTGTGTGTATTATAATGAAACGGTGTATTGTGTGTAGGTGTTCTCCATCATCAAGCGAGAGAAGCATCGTCAGACCTTTGGCCTGGAGCTGATCGCATCAGAGAACTTCACCTCCAGAGCCGTTCTGGAAGCCCTGGGGTCCTGTATGAACAACAAGTACTCAGAGGGGTATCCCGGACAGCGGTGGGTACTATGAACCTTTATTAACCTTTATGATCCTTAATGAACCTTTATTTAAACAGGGAGTCACTCAGAGGGGTATCCCGGACAGCGGTGGGTGCTATGAACCTTTATGAACCTTAATGAACCTTAATGAACCTTTAGGAACCTTAATGAACCTTTATGAACCTTTAGGAACCTTTATGAACCTTTAGGAACCTTTAGGAACCTTTAGGAACCTTTAGGAACCTTTATTTAAACAGGGAGTCACTCAGAGGGGTATCCCGGACAGCGGTGGGTACTATGAACCTTTATGAACCTTTATTTAAACAGGGAGTCACTCAGAGGGGTATCCTGGACAGCGGTGGGCGCTATGAACCTTTATGAACCTTTATGAACCTTTATGAACCTTTATTTAACTAGACAAGTCAGTTAAGAACAAATTCTTATTCACAATGACGGCCTACCAGGGAACAGTGGGTTATATTGTTCAGGAGCAGAACGAACAAATGGGGGATTCAATGTGTCACACCTTTCGGTTTACTGGCCCAACGCTCTAACCACTAGGCTACCTGCTGGTTACTGGCCCAACGCTCTAACCACTACGCTACCTGCTGGTTACTGGCCCAACGCTCTAACCACTAGGCTACCTGCTGGTTACTGGCCCAACGCTCTAACCACTAGGCTACCTGCTGGTTACTGGCCCAACCCTCTAACCACTAGGCTACCTGCTGGTTACTAGTCCAACGCTCTAACCACCAGGCTACCTGCTGGTTACTGGCCCAACGCTCTAACCACTAGGCTACCTGCTGGTTACTGGCCCAACGCTCTAACCACTAGACTACCTGCTGGTTACTGGCCCAACGCTCTAACCACTAGGCTACCTGCTGGTTACTGGCCCAACGCTCTAACCACTAGGCTACCTGCTGGTTACTGGCCCAACGCTCTAACCACTAGGCTACCTGCTGGTTACTGGCCCAACGCTCTAACCACTAGGTTACCTGCTGGTTACTGGCCCAACGCTCTAACCACTAGGCTACCTGCTGGTTACTGGCCCAACGCTCTAACCACTAGGCTACCTGCTGGTTACTGGCCCAACGCTCTAACCACTAGGCTACCTGCTGGTTACTGGCCCAACGCTCTAACCACTAGGCTACCTGCTGGTTACTGGCCCAACGCTCTAACCACTAGGCTACCTGCTGGTTACTGGCCCAACGCTCTAACCACTAGGCTACCTGCTGGTTACTGGCCCAACGCTCTAACCACTAGGTTACCTGCTGGTTACTGGCCCAACGCTCTAACCACTAGGCTACCTGCTGGTTACTGGCCCAACGCTCTAACCACTAGGCTACCTGCTGGTTACTGGCCCAACGCTCTAACCACTAGGTTACCTGCTGGTTACTGGCCCAACGCTCTAACCACTAGGCTACCTGCTGGTTACTGGCCCAACGCTCTAACCACTAGGCTACCTGCTGGTTACTGGCCCAACGCTCTAACCACTAGGCTACCTGCTGGTTACTGGCCCAACGCTCTAACCACTAGGCTACCTGCTGGTTACTGGCCCAACGCTCTAACCACTAGGCTACCTGCTGGTTACTGGCCCAACGCTCTAACCACTAGGCTACCTGCTGGTTACTGGCCCAACGCTCTAACCACTAGGCTACCTGCTGGTTACTGTCCCAACGCTCTAACCACTAGGCTACCTGCTGGTTACTGGCCCAACCCTCTAACCACTAGGCTACCTGCTGGTTACTGGCCCAACGCTCTAACCACTAGGCTACCTGCTGGTTACTGGCCCAACGCTCTAACCACTAGGCTACCTGCTGGTTACTGGCCCAACGCTCTAACCACTAGGCTACCTGCTGGTTACTGGCCCAACGCTCTAACCACTAGGCTACCTGCTGGTTACTGGCCCAATGCTCTAACCACTAGGCTACCTGCTGGTTACTGGCCCAACGCTCTAACCACTAGGCTACCTGCTGGTTACTGGCCCAACGCTCTAACCACTAGGCTACCTGCTGGTTACTGGCCCAACGCTCTAACCACTAGGCTACCTGCTGGTTACTGTCCCAACGCTCTAACCACTAGGCTACCTGCTGGTTACTGGCCCAACGCTCTAACCACTAGGCTACCTGCTGGTTACTGTCCCAACGCTCTAACCACTAGGCTACCTGCTGGTTACTGGCCCAACCCTCTAACCACTAGGCTACCTGCTGGTTACTGGCCCAACGCTCTAACCACTAGGCTACCTGCTGGTTACTGGCCCAACGCTCTAACCACTAGGCTACCTGCTGGTTACTGGCCCAACGCTCTAACCACTAGGCTACCTGCTGGTTACTGGCCCAACGCTCTAACCACTAGGCTACCTGCTGGTTACTGGCCCAACGCTCTAACCACTAGGCCACCTGCTGCCCTAAACAACATTTAAATATATTTAAGAAAAGCATTCGCATTCTGTAACAAAAAGTCTTCAATTTAATAATTAAAAAATGCCTGGAAGGAATCAGAATATCTAACTGCAAGGAATTCTGAATATTGTTCTACACACCAGGGACAACGATAACTAAAAGCAGATTTCCCACAATTATGTGTTTTTTAAAACTGGTGGTGGTGGGGGGGAGAGAGAAATAATGGGTTTGGTTATCTATCCCTGAGAGAGAATGGGTTTGGTTATCTATCCCTGAGAGAGAATGGGGTTGGTTATCTATCCCTGAGAGAGAATGGGGTTTGGTTATCTATCCCTGAGAGAGAATGGGTTTGGTTATCTATCCCTGAGAGAGAATGGGTTTGGTTATCTATCCCTGAGAGAGAATGGGGTTGGTTATCTATCCCTGAGAGAGAATGGGGTTGGTTATCTATCCCTGAGAGAGAATGGGGTTGGTTATCTATCCCTGAGAGAGAATGGGGTTTGGTTATCTATCCCTGAGAGAGAATGGGGTTGGTTATCTATCCCTGAGAGAGAATGGGGTTTGGTTATCTATCCCTGAGAGAGAATGGGGTTTGGTTATCTATCCCTGAGAGAGAATGGGGTTTGGTTATCTATCCCTGAGAGAGAATGGGGTTTGGTTATCTATCCCTGAGAGAGAATGGGGTTTGGTTATCTATCCCTGAGAGAGAATGGGGTTTGGTTATCTATCCCTGAGAGAGAATGGGGTTTGGTTATCTATCCCTGAGAGAGAATGGGGTTTGGTTATCTATCCCTGAGAGAGAATGGGGTTTGGTTATCTATCCCTGAGAGAGAATGGGGTTTGGTTATCTATCCCTGAGAGAGAATGGGGTTGGTTATCTATCCCTGAGAGAGAATGGGGTTGGTTATCTATCCCTGAGAGAGAATGGGGTTGGTTATCTATCCCTGAGAGAGAATGGGGTTGGTTATCTATCCCTGAGAGAGAATGGGGTTTGGTTATCTATCCCTGAGAGAGAATGGGTTTGGTTATCTATCCCTGAGAGAGGATGGGGTTGGTTATCTATCCCTGAGAGAGAATGGGGTTTGGTTATCTATCCCTGAGAGAGGATGGGGTTGGTTATCTATCCCTGAGAGAGAATGGGGTTGGTTATCTATCCCTGAGAGAGAATGGGGTTGGTTATCTATCCCTGAGAGAGAATGGGGTTGGTTATCTATCCCTGAGAGAGAATGGGGTTGGTTATCTATCCCTGAGAGAGAATGGGGTTGGTTATCTATCCCTGAGAGAGAATGGGGTTGGTTATCTATCCCTGAGAGAGAATGGGGTTGGTTATCTATCCCTGAGAGAGAATGGGGTTGGTTATCTATCCCTGAGAGAGAATGGGGTTGGTTATCTATCCCTGAGAGAGAATGGGGTTGGTTATCTATCCCTGAGAGAGGATGGGGTTTGGTTATCTATCCCTGAGAGAGGATGGGGTTTGGTTATCTATCCCTGAGAGAGAATGGGTTTGGTTATCTATCCCTGAGAGAGAATGGGTTTGGTTATCTATCCCTGAGAGAGAATGGGGTTTGGTTATCTATCCCAGAAAGAGAGAATGGGGTTTGGTTATCTATCCCAGAAAGAGAGAATGGGGTTGGTTATCTATCCCAGAAAGAGAGAATGGGGTTGGTTATCTATCCCAGAAAGAGAGAATGGGGTTGGTTATCTATCCCAGAAAGAGAGAATGGGGTTGGTTATCTATCCCTGAGAGAGAATGGGGTTGGTTATCTATCCCTGAGAGAGAATGGGGTTGGTTATCTATCCCTGAGAGAGAATGGGGTTGGTTATCTATCCCTGAGAGAGAATGGGGTTGGTTATCTATCCCTGAGAGAGAATGGGGTTGGTTATCTCTCCCTGAGAGAGAATGGGGTTGGTTATCTCTCCCTGAGAGAGAATGGGGTTGGTTATCTCTCCCTGAGAGAGAATGGGGTTTGGTTATCTATCCCTGAGAGAGAATGGGGTTTGGTTATCTATCCCTGAGAGAGAATGGGGTTTGGTTATCTATCCCTGAGAGAGAATGGGGTTTGGTTATCTATCCCTGAGAGAGAATGGGGTTTGGTTATCTATCCCTGAGAGAGAATGGGGTTTGGTTATCTATCCCTGAGAGAGAATGGGGTTTGGTTATCTATCCCTGAGAGAGAATGGGGTTTGGTTATCTATCCCTGAGAGAGAATGGGGTTGGTTATCTATCCCTGAGAGAGAATGGGGTTGGTTATCTATCCCTGAGAGAGAATGGGGTTGGTTATCTATCCCTGAGAGAGAATGGGGTTGGTTATCTATCCCTGAGAGAGAATGGGGTTTGGTTATCTATCCCTGAGAGAGAATGGGGTTTGGTTATCTATCCCTGAGAGAGAATGGGGTTGGTCATCTATCCCTGAGAGAGAATGGGGTTGGTCATCTATCCCTGAGAGAGAATGGGGTTGGTCATCTATCCCTGAGAGAGAATGGGGTTTGGTCATCTATCCCTGAGAGAGAATGGGGTTGGTTATCTATCCCTGAGAGAGAATGGGGTTTGGTTATCTATCCCTGAGAGAGAATGGGGTTGGTTATCTATCCCTGAGAGAGAATGGGGTTTGGTTATCTATCCCTGAGAGAGGATGGGGTTTGGTTATCTATCCCTGAGAGAGGATGGGATTGGTTATCTATCCCTGAGAGAGAATGGGGTTTGGTTATCTATCCCTGAGAGAGAATGGGGTTTGGTTATCTATCCCTGAGAGAGAATGGGGTTGGTTATCTATCCCTGAGAGAGAATGGGGTTGGTTATCTATCCCTGAGAGAGAATGGGGTTTGGTTATCTATCCCTGAGAGAGAATGGGGTTTGGTTATCTATCCCTGAGAGAGAATGGGGTTGGTAATTTGTAGGTCTAATATAAATCGGTGATGTGTAGAGGACGTTTCTGACTGCTTTGTTAATAAATTAAAGAGAGAGTCCATCTCTCTTCTTACAGAGCCGTCCAGGAGACTACAAACCTGTCATCCAGGATACTTTGAAGAAACTCAAATATAAAATATATATTTTGATTTGTTTAACTACATTATTCCATAGTTTTGATTCTACGATGTAGAAAATAGTAAAAAAAAATAAAGAAAAACCGTTGAATGAGTCGGTGTTATAAAACTTTAGACTGGTTGTGTGTGTGTGTGTGTGTGTGTGTGTGTGTGTGTGTGTGTGTGTGTGTGTGTGTGTGTGTGTGTGTGTGTGTGTGTGTGTGTAGGTACTACGGGGGAACAGAACATGTGGATGAGTTGGAGCGTGTGTGTCAGAGGAGAGCTCTGGAGGTCTACGGACTGGAGGCTGACAGGTGGGGGGTCAATGTCCAGCCCTACTCAGGTACTACACACACACACTATACACACACTACACACTACACACCACACACACACTACACACACCTACACTACACACCACACACACACATACACACACTATACACACACACACACACACACACACTACACACCACACACACACTACACACACACTCTACACACACACACACACTATACACACACCTACACTACACACACACTACACAGAGACACACACATACATACACACACTATACACACACCTACACTACACACACACTACACAGAGACACACACACACTACACACCACACACACACTACACACACACTCTACACACACACACACACACACACTACACACCACACACACTACACACACACTATACACACACACACACACTATACACACACTACACAGAGACACACACATACATACACACACTATACACACACCTACACTACACACACACTACACAGAGACACACACACACTACACACCACACACACACTACACACACTATACACACACCTACACTACACACACACTACACAGAGACACACACACACTACACACCACACACACACTACACACACACTACATACACACTACACACACTACACACACACACACACACTACACACACACTACACACACACTATACACACACACACTATACACACACACACACTACACAGAGACACACACATACATACACACACTATACACACACCTACACTACACACACACTACACAGAGACACACACACACCACACACTACACACACTATACACACACCTACACTACACACACACTACACAGAGACACACACACACTACACACCACACACACACTACACACACACTACATACACACTACACACACTACACACACACACACACTACACACACACTACACACACACTATACACACACACACTATACACACACACACACTACACAGAGACACACACATACATACACACACTATACACACACCTACACTACACACACACTACACAGAGACACACACACACTACACACCACACACACACTACACACACACTACATACACACCACACACACACACACTACACACACACTACACACACACTATACACACACTACACACACACACACTATACACACACACACACACTACACACACACTATACACACACTACACACACACTATACACACACTATACACACACTACACACACACTATACACACACACACACACTACACACACACACACTACACACATACATTACACACACACACACTACACACACACTACACACACACACTACACTACACACACACACTACACACCACACACACTACACACACACTACACACACTAACTTGGCTGTGTGTTTATTGGTTCCCCTGCTAACTTGGCTGTGTGTTTATAGGTTCCCCTGCTAACTTGGCTGTGTGTTTATAGGTTCCCCTGCTAACTTGGCTGTGTGTTTATAGGTTCCCCTGCTAACTTGGCTGTGTGTTTATTGGTTCCCCTGCTAACTTGGCTGTGTGTTTATTGGTTCCCCTGCTAACTTGGCTGTGTGTTTATAGGTTCCCCTGCTAACTTGGCTGTGTGTTTATTGGTTCCCCTGCTAACTTGGCTGTGTGTTTATTGGTTCCCCTGCTAACTTGGCTGTGTGTTTATAGGTTCCCCCTGCTAACTTGGCTGTGTGTTTATAGGTTCCCCTGCTAACTTGGCTGTGTGTTTATAGCCTCCCCTGCTAACTTGGCTGTGTGTTTATTGGTTCCCCCTGCTAACTTGGCTGTGTGTTTATAGGTTCCCCCTGCTAACTTGGCTGTGTGTTTATTGGTTCCCCTGCTAACTTGGCTGTGTGTTTATTGGTTCCCCTGCTAACTTGGCTGTGTGTTTATTGGTTCCCCTGCTAACTTGGCTGTGTGTTTATTGGTTCCCCCTGCTAACTTGGCTGTGTGTTTATTGGTTCCCCTGCTAACTTGGCTGTGTGTTTATAGGTTCCCCTGCTAACTTGGCTGTGTGTTTATAGGTTCCCCTGCTAACTTGGCTGTGTGTTTATTGGTTCCCCTGCTAACTTGGCTGTGTGTTTATTGGTTCCCCCTGCTAACTTGGCTGTGTGTTTATTGGTTCCCCCTGCTAACTTGGCTGTGTGTTTATTGGTTCCCCTGCTAACTTGGCTGTGTGTTTATAGGTTCCCCTGCTAACTTGGCTGTGTGTTTATAGGTTCCCCTGCTAACTTGGCTGTGTGTTTATTGGTTCCCCTGCTAACTTGGCTGTGTGTTTATTGGTTCCCCTGCTAACTTGGCTGTGTGTTTATTGGTTCCCCTGCTAACTTGGCTGTGTGTTTATTGGTTCCCCTGCTAACTTGGCTGTGTGTTTATTGGTTCCCCTGCTAACTTGGCTGTGTGTTTATAGGTTCCCCTGCTAACTTGGCTGTGTGTTTATTGGTTCCCCTGCTAACTTGGCTGTGTGTTTATAGCCTCCCCTGCTAACTTGGCTGTGTGTTTATAGGTTCCCCTGCTAACTTGGCTGTGTGTTTATAGGTTCCCCTGCTAACTTGGCTGTGTGTTTATTGGTTCCCCTGCTAACTTGGCTGTGTGTTTATAGCCTCCCCTGCTAACTTGGCTGTGTGTTTATAGCCTCCCCTGCTAACTTGGCTGTGTGTTTATAGGTTCCCCTGCTAACTTGGCTGTGTGTTTATAGGTTCCCCTGCTAACTTGGCTGTGTGTTTATAGGTTCCCCTGCTAACTTGGCTGTGTGTTTATAGGTTCCCCTGCTAACTTGGCTGTGTGTTTATAGGTTCCCCTGCTAACTTGGCTGTGTGTTTATAGGTTCCCCTGCTAACTTGGCTGTGTGTTTATTGGTTCCCCTGCTAACTTGGCTGTGTGTTTATTGGTTCCCCTGCTAACTTGGCTGTGTGTTTATTGGTTCCCCTGCTAACTTGGCTGTGTGTTTATTGGTTCCCCTGCTAACTTGGCTGTGTGTTTATTGGTTCCCCTGCTAACTTGGCTGTGTGTTTATTGGTTCCCCTGCTAACTTGGCTGTGTGTTTATTGGTTCCCCTGCTAACTTGGCTGTGTGTTTATAGGTTCCCCTGCTAACTTGGCTGTGTGTTTATTGGTTCCCCTGCTAACTTGGCTGTGTGTTTATAGGTTCCCCTGCTAACTTGGCTGTGTGTTTATAGGTTCCCCTGCTAACTTGGCTGTGTGTTTATAGGTTCCCCTGCTAACTTGGCTGTGTGTTTATAGCCTCCCCTGCTAACTTGGCTGTGTGTTTATAGCCTCCCCTGCTAACTTGGCCGTGTGTTTATAGGTTCCCCTGCTAACTTGGCTGTGTGTTTATAGGTTCCCCTGCTAACTTGGCTGTGTGTTTATAGGTTCCCCTGCTAACTTGGCTGTGTGTTTATAGGTTCCCCTGCTAACTTGGCTGTGTGTTTATAGGTTCCCCTGCTAACTTGGCTGTGTGTTTATAGGTTCCCCTGCTAACTTGGCTGTGTGTTTATAGGTTCCCCTGCTAACTTGGCTGTGTGTTTATAGGTTCCCCTGCTAACTTGGCTGTGTGTTTATAGGTTCCCCTGCTAACTTCGCTGTGTGTTTATTGGTTCCCCTGCTAACTTGGCTGTGTGTTTATAGCCTCCCCTGCTAACTTGGCTGTGTGTTTATAGGTTCCCCTGCTAACTTGGCTGTGTGTTTATAGCCTCCCCTGCTAACTTGGCCGTGTGTTTATAGCCTCCCCTGCTAACTTGGCCGTGTGTTTATAGGTTCCCCTGCTAACTTGGCCGTGTGTTTATAGGTTCCCCTGCTAACTTGGCTGTGTGTTTATAGGTTCCCCTGCTAACTTGGCTGTGTGTTTATAGGTTCCCCTGCTAACTTGGCTGTGTGTTTATAGGTTCCCCTGCTAACTTGGCTGTGTGTTTATAGGTTCCCCTGCTAACTTGGCTGTGTGTTTATTGGTTCCCCTGCTAACTTGGCTGTGTGTTTATTGGTTCCCCTGCTAACTTGGCTGTGTGTTTATTGGTTCCCCTGCTAACTTGGCTGTGTGTTTGTAGGTTCCCCTGCTAACTTGGCTGTGTGTTTATTGGTTCCCCTGCTAACTTGGCTGTGTGTTTATAGGTTCCCCTGCTAACTTGGCTGTGTGTTTATTGGTTCCCCTGCTAACTTGGCTGTGTGTTTATTGGTTCCCCTGCTAACTTGGCTGTGTGTTTATTGGTTCCCCTGCTAACTTGGCTGTGTGTTTATTGGTTCCCCTGCTAACTTGGCTGTGTGTTTATTGGTTCCCCTGCTAACTTGGCTGTGTGTTTATTGGTTCCCCTGCTAACTTGGCTGTGTGTTTATTGGTTCCCCTGCTAACTTGGCTGTGTGTTTATAGCCTCCCCTGCTAACTTGGCTGTGTGTTTATAGGTTCCCCTGCTAACTTGGCTGTGTGTTTATAGGTTCCCCTGCTAACTTGGCTGTGTGTTTATAGGTTCCCCTGCTAACTTGGCTGTGTGTTTATAGGTTCCCCTGCTAACTTGGCTGTGTGTTTATAGGTTCCCCTGCTAACTTGGCTGAGTGTTTATAGGTTCCCCTGCTAACTTCGCCGTGTACACGGCCATCGTTGAGCCTCATGGGAGGATCATGGGTCTGGACCTCCCTGATGGAGGTCACCTGACGCACGGCTTCATGACGGACAAGAAGAAGATCTCTGCCACGTCCATCTTCTTCGAGTCCATGCCCTACAAGGTAAACAACAACAACACCAGGCAGGGGGGGGTGTAGAGGGAGGGAGGGAGAGAGAGGGAGAGGGAGGGAGAGAGAGAGGGAGGGAGGGAGAGAGAGAGAGAGAGAGGGAGGGAGGGAGAGGGAGGGAGGGAGAGAGAGAGGGAGGGAGGGAGGGAGGGAGGGAGAGGGGGAGAGAGAGGGAGAGAGGGAGGGAGAGAGGGAGGGAGAGGGGGAGAGAGAGGGAGGGAGAGGGGGAGAGAGAGGGAGGGGGAGGGAGAGAGGGAGGGAGAGGGAGGGAGGGGGGGAGGGAGAGAGGGAGAGGGAGAGGGAGGGGGAGGGAGGGGAGGGAGGGAGGGAGGGAGGGAGAGAGGGAGGGAGAGAGAGAGGCTTTGACTTGGTTGTGTCAGTGTTGTCTTTATGTTGAAACAATGTTGCTCTTCAGGCTGTGTGAAGGCCTTGACCGGACGGTGTTGTTTCCCCTGACCTTTAACCCTCCTCCTACCCTCGTCAACACCTGATTGGCTGATTTTTAAATGACGCGGTAAAGGTCTGTACAGGACGGAGGTACTGCGCTGCCCTCTTCACTGACCAATCCAAGGCTTTCCAGACTGTACATTAAAGAGCTAAGATCGTCTGTCTGGATCAGAACTCATTTCATTGGTTAGAACGGGTAAGTCGGGTTTCTGGGTCGAGAGCTTCAAGTTCCTTGGTGTCCAAATCACTGAGGACTTAAAGGTCCCCGAGTCTTCCCTTTACGTCCCCGAGTATTCCCTTTACGTCCCCGAGTCTTCCCTTTACGTCCCCGAGTCTTCCCTTTACGTCCCCGAGTCTTCCCTTTACGTCCCCGAGTCTTCCCTTTACGTCCCCGAGTCTTCCCTTTACGTCCCCGAGTCTTCCCTTTACGTCCCCGAGTCTTCCCTTTACGTCCCCGAGTCTTCCCTTTACGTCCCCGAGTCTTCCCTTTTAAAGACATTGATTTCTCAATGCCAGAAACGCATATAATAGTAACTTAGAGCGCCCAAGAAAACATTTACAAACTCTTAAATCAATTCTTATAAAAGTTGTTCTAAAAGTTGGGTTTGATGTTTTTCTCCAAATCGGTTTGAACTTCAGAGATCATGTGACCAAGCTAACCAGATGTAAACATGTCCAGCTGTTGGTCTGTAGCCGCTGACGCTGTCGTAGGTCGGTCCAGCTGTTGGTCTGTAGCCGCTGACGCTGTCGTAGGTCGGTCCAGCTGTTGGTCTGTAGCCGCTGACGCTGTCGTAGGTCGGTCCAGCATGTTGGTCTGTAGCCGCTGACGCTGTCGTAGGTCGGTCCAGCATGTTGGTCTGTAGCCGCTGACGCTGTCGTAGGTCGGTCCAGCTGTTGGTCTGTAGCCGCTGACGCTGTCGTAGGTCGGTCCAGCATGTTGGTCTGTAGCCGCTGACGCTGTCGTAGGTCGGTCCAGCATGTTGGTCTGTAGCCGCTGACGCTGTCGTAGGTCGGTCCACCATGTCGGTCTGTAGCCGCTGACGCTGTCGTAGGTCGGTCCAGCTGTTGGTCTGTAGCTGCTGACGCTGTCGTAGGTCGGTCCAGCTGTTGGTCTGTAGCCGCTGACGCTGTCGTAGGTCGGTCCAGCTGTTGGTCTGTAGCCGCTGACGCTGTCGTGAGGTCGGTCCAGCTGTTGGTCTGTAGCCGCTGTCGTAGGTCGGTCCAGCTGTTAGTCTGTAGCCGCTGACGCTGTCGTAGGTCGGTCCAGCATGTTGGTCTGTAGCCGCTGTCGTAGGTCGGTCCAGCTGTTGGTCTGTAGCCGCTGACGCTGTCGTAGGTCGGTCCAGCTGTTGGTCTGTAGCCGCTGACGCTGTCGTAGGTCGGTCCAGCTGTTGGTCTGTAGCCGCTGACGCTGTCGTAGGTCGGTCCAGCTGTTGGTCTGTAGCCGCTGACGCTGTCGTAGGTCGGTCCAGCATGTTGGTCTGTAGCCGCTGACGCTGTCGTAGGTCGGTCCAGCTGTTGGTCTGTAGCCGCTGACGCTGTCGTAGGTCGGTCCAGCTGTTGGTCTGTAGCCGCTGACGCTGTCGTAGGTCGGTCCAGCCTCTGGGAAAGAGTTGTTTTTAAAAGGTGTTTGTGTTAATTCGGTCGTTCTGTGGCTCTTGGCGGTGGCGGTGGGGGGGGAGTTTTCCTATACAGCGTTCCCGAGCGCTGCCTGAACTGAAATGCGACGCTTCGGGGAGCGGATCGCGTTTCGAAGAGAAGCGCCCCGGAGCCCTGGGTTAATTTTGGTCCGTGGGAAGTGCATTTCTGGATCGTAGGATCAATGTGGTCACAGTGGCTTCTTGTTGAAGAGGCAGCAGATAACTAGAGCTTTCTAGAGCTTTTCTAGGGCTTTCTAGAGCTTTTCTAGGGCTTTCTACAGCTTTATAGAGCTTTTCTAGAGCTTTTCTAGGGCTTTCTAGAGCTTTCTAGGGCTTTCTACAGCTTTCTAGAGCTTTCTAGGGCTTTCTAGAGCTTTCTACAGCTTTCTAGAGCTTTCTAGAGCTTTCTACAGCTTTCTAGAGCTTTCTAGGGCTTTCTAGAGCTTTCTACAGCTTTCTACAGCTTTCTAGGGCTTTCTAGAGCTTTCTAGGGCTTTCTAGAGCTTTCTAGGGCTTTCTACAGCTTTCTACAGCTTTCTACAGCTTTCTAGGGCTTTCTAGAGCTTTCTAGGGCTTTCTAGAGCTTTCTAGGGCTTTCTAGGGCTTTCTACAGCTTTCTACAGCTTTCTAGGGCTTTCTACAGCTTTCTAGGGCTTTCTACAGCTTTCTACAGCTTTCTACGGCTTTCTAGGGCTTTCTACAGCTTTCTACAGCTTTCTACGGCTTTCTACGGCTTTCTACAGCTTTCTAGGGCTTTCTACGGCTTTCTACAGCTTTCTAGGGCTTTCTCTCTTTCTCCATTTCTGAATTGTGGCCATTTTTCTTTCTAGCTGACAAAAAAAAAAAAAACACTATG
>NW_025548164.1:267500-301242 GCF_905237065.1 Salmo salar
GTAAAGTAGCCAGGACACCACACTATGACAGGTAAAGTAGCCAGGACCTCACTACCACACTATGACAGGTAAAGTAGCCAGGACACCTCACTACCACACTATGACAGGTAAAGTAGCCAGGACACCTCACTATGACAGGTAAAGTAGCCAGGTCATCTCACTATGACAGGTAAAGTAGCCAGGACACCTCACTATGACAGGTAAAGTAGCCAGGACACCTCACTATGACAGGTAAAGTAGCCAGGACACCTCACTATGACAGGTAAAGTAGCCAGGACACCACACTATGACAGGTAAAGTAGCCAGGTCATCTCACTATGACAGGTAAAGTAGCCAGGACATCTCACTACCACACTATGACAGGTAAAGTAGCCAGGTCACCTCACTATGACAGGTAAAGTAGCCAGGTCACCTCACTACCACACTATGACAGGTAAAGTAGCCAGGTCACCTCACTATGACAGGTAAAGTAGCCAGGTCACCTCACTATGACAGGTAAAGTAGCCAGGTCACCTCACTATGACAGGTAAAGTAGCCAGGACACCACACTATGACAGGTAAAGTAGCCAGGACACCTCACTATGACAGGTAAAGTAGCCAGGACACCTCACTATGACAGGTAAAGTAGCCAGGTCACCTCACTATGACAGGTAAAGTAGACAGGTAAAGTAGCCAGGTCACCTCACTACCTCACTATGACAGGTAAAGTAGCCAGGTCACCTCACAACCACACTATGACAGGTAAGGTAGCCAGGACACCTCACTATGACAGGTAAAGTAGCCAGGACACCTCACTATGACAGGTAAAGTAGCCAGGTCACCTCACTATGACAGGTAAAGTAGCCACAACACCTCACTATGACAGGTAAAGTAGCCAGGTCACCTCACTACCACACTATGACAGGTAAAGTAGCCAGGACACCTCACTATGACAAGTAAAGTAGCCAGGACACCTCACTATGACAGGTAAAGTAGCCAGGACACCACACTATGACAGGTAAAGTAGCCAGGACATCTCACTACCACACTATGACAGGTAAAGTAGCCAGGACACCTCACTACCACACTATGACAGGTAAAGTAGCCAGGACACCTCACTATGACAGGTAAAGTAGCCAGGACACCTCACTATGACAGGTAAAGTAGCCAGGACACCTCACTATGACAGGTAAAGTAGCCAGGACACCTCACTATGACAGGTAAAGTAGCCAGGACACCTCACTATGACAGGTAAAGTAGCCAGGACACCACACTATGACAGGTAAAGTAGCCAGGTCATCTCACTATGACAGGTAAAGTAGCCAGGACATCTCACTACCACACTATGACAGGTAAAGTAGCCAGGTCACCTCACTATGACAGGTAAAGTAGCCAGGTCACCTCACTACCACACTATGACAGGTAAAGTAGCCAGGTCACCTCACTATGACAGGTAAAGTAGCCAGGTCACCTCACTATGACAGGTAAAGTAGCCAGGTCACCTCACTATGACAGGTAAAGTAGCCAGGACACCACACTATGACAGGTAAAGTAGCCAGGACACCTCACTATGACAGGTAAAGTAGCCAGGACACCTCACTATGACAGGTAAAGTAGCCAGGTCACCTCACTATGACAGGTAAAGTAGACAGGACACCTCACTATGACAGGTAAAGTAGCCAGGACAGCTCACTATGACAGGTAAAGTAGCCAGGTCACCTCACTATGACAGGTAAAGTAGCCAGGTCACCTCACTATGACAGGTAAAGTAGCCAGGTCACCTCACTATGACAGGTAAAGTAGCCAGGACACCACACTATGACAGGTAAAGTAGCCAGGACACCTCACTATGACAGGTAAAGTAGCCAGGACATCTCACTACCACACTATGACAGGTAAAGTAGCCAGGACATCTCACTACCACACTATGACAGGTAAAGTAGCCAGGTCACCTCACTATGACAGGTAAAGTAGCCAGGTCACCTCACTACCACACTATGACAGGTAAAGTAGCCAGGTCACCTCACTATGACAGGTAAAGTAGCCAGGTCACCTCACTATGACAGGTAAAGTAGCCAGGTCACCTCACTATGACAGGTAAAGTAGACAGGTAAAGTAGCCAGGTCACCTCACTACCTCACTATGACAGGTAAAGTAGCCAGGTCACCTATACACACTATGACAGGTAAAGTAGCCAGGACACCTCACTATGACAGGTAAAGTAGCCAGGTCAGCTCACTATGACAGGTAAAGTAGCCAGGTCACCTTCACTATGACAGGTAAAGTAGCCAGGTCACCTCACTATGACAGGTAAAGTAGCCAGGTCACCACACTATGACAGGTAAAGTAGCCAGGTCACCTCACTATGACAGGTAAAGTAGCCAGGACATCTCACTACCACACTATGACAGGTAAAGTAGCCAGGACATCTCACTACCACACTATGACAGGTAAAGTAGCCAGGTCACCTCACTATGACAGGTAAAGTAGCTAGGTCACCTCACTACCACACTATGACAGGTAAAGTAGCCAGGTCACCTCACTATGACAGGTAAAGTAGCCAGGTAAAGTAGCCAGGTCACCTCACTATGACAGGTAAAGTAGCCAGGACACCTCACTATGACAGGTAAAGTAGCCAGGACACCTCACTATGACAGGTAAAGTAGCCAGGACAGCTCACTATGACAGGTAAAGTAGCCAGGTCACCTCACTATGACAGGTAAAGTAGCCAGGTCACCTCACTATGACAGGTAAAGTAGCCAGGTCACCTCACTATGACAGGTAAAGTAGCCAGGACACCACACTATGACAGGTAAAGTAGCCAGGACACCACACTATGACAGGTAAAGTAGCCAGGACATCTCACTACCACACTATGACAGGTAAAGTAGCCAGGACATCTCACTACCACACTATGACAGGTAAAGTAGCCAGGTCACCTCACTATGACAGGTAAAGTAGCCAGGTCACCTCACTATGACAGGTAAAGTAGCCAGGTCACCTCACTATGACAGGTAAAGTAGACAGGTAAAGTAGCCAGGTCACCTCACTACCTCACTATGACAGGTAAAGTAGCCAGGTCACCTCACTATGACAGGTAAAGTAGCCAGGACACCTCACTATGACAGGTAAAGTAGCCAGGACAGCTCACTATGACAGGTAAAGTAGCCAGGTCACCTCACTATGACAGGTAAAGTAGCCAGGTCACCTCACTATGACAGGTAAAGTAGCCAGGACACCACACTATGACAGGTAAAGTAGCCAGGTCACCTCACTATGACAGGTAAAGTAGCCAGGACATCTCACTACCACACTATGACAGGTAAAGTAGCCAGGACATCTCACTACCACACTATGACAGGTAAAGTAGCCAGGTCACCTCACTATGACAGGTAAAGTAGCTAGGTCACCTCACTACCACACTATGACAGGTAAAGTAGCCAGGTCACCTCACTATGACAGGTAAAGTAGCCAGGTAAAGTAGCCAGGTCACCTCACTATGACAGGTAAAGTAGCCAGGTCACCTCACTATGACAGGTAAAGTAGCCAGGACACCTCACTATGACAGGTAAAGTAGCCAGGACAGCTCACTATGACAGGTAAAGTAGCCAGGTCACCTCACTATGACAGGTAAAGTAGCCAGGTCACCTCACTATGACAGGTAAAGTAGCCAGGTCACCTCACTATGACAGGTAAAGTAGCCAGGACACCACACTATGACAGGTAAAGTAGCCAGGACACCACACTATGACAGGTAAAGTAGCCAGGACATCTCACTACCACACTATGACAGGTAAAGTAGCCAGGACATCTCACTACCACACTATGACAGGTAAAGTAGCCAGGTCACCTCACTATGACAGGTAAAGTAGCTAGGTCACCTCACTACCACACTATGACAGGTAAAGTAGCAGGTCACCTCACTATGACAGGTAAAGTAGCCAGGTCACCTCACTATGACAGGTAAAGTAGCCAGGTAAAGTAGCCAGGACACCTCACAACCACACAGTGTGTGTAGTGATCTAGTATTTACGGCGCATTCGGAAAGTATTCAGACCCCTTGACTTTTTCCACATTCTGTTAACGTTACAGCCTTATTCTAAAATGGATTTAAAAATAAATAAATATATTCCTCTTCAATATACACCCGATACTCCATAATGACAAAGTGAAAACAGGTTTTTATAATTGTTTACAAATATATAATTAAAAACAGAAATACCTTATTTACATAAGTATTCAGGACCCCTTTTTTTGCTGTGAGACTTGAAATTGAGCTCCGACGCTTCCTGTTTCCATTGATCATCCTTGAGATGTTTGTGCACGTCAGAGCAAACACCAAGCCGTGAGGTCAAACTGTTTGTCCCGAGACGGGGATTGTGTTCGAGGCACAGATCTGGGATTTAGAAGGGTAGCAAACAACAACAAAAAATTTCCGCAGCATTGAAGGTCCCCAAGGACACAGTGGCGCAGCGGTCTAAGGCACTGCATCTCAGTGCTAGAGGCGTCACTACAGACCCTGGTTTGATTCCAGGCTGTATCACAAACCAGCTGTGATTGGGAGTGTAAATAGGGCGACGCACAATTTGGACCAGCATCGTCCGGGTTTGGCCGTCATTGTAAATAAGAATTTGTTCTTAACCGACTTGCCTAGTTAAACAAAGGTTTAATTAAACCTAAATGGAAAAGGTTTGGAAGCGCCAAGATTCTTCCTAGAGCTGGCCGCCAAGGACAAACTGAGCAATCAGGGGGAGAAGGGCCTTGGTCAGGGAGGTGACCGATGAGCCGATGGTCACTCTGACAGAGCTCCGGAGTTTCTCTGTGGAGATGGGAGAACCTTCCAGAAGGACAACCATCTCTGCAGCCAATCAGGCCTTTATGGTAGAGTGGCCAAGACAGATCCCTACGGTGAAGCATGGTGGTGGCAGCATCATGCTGAGGGGATGTTTTTCAGAAGAAGGGACTGGGAGACTAGTCAGGGTCGAGGGAAAGATGAACGGAGCAAAGTACAGAGAGATCCTTGATGAAAACCTGCTCCAGAGCGCTCAGGACCTCAGACTGGGGCGAAGGTTCACCTTCCAAGAGGACAACGACCCTAAGCACACAGCCAAGACAAGGCAGGAGTGGCTTCGGGACAAGTCTCTGAATGTCCTTGAGTGGCCCAGCCAGAGCCCGGACTTGAACCCGATCTAACATCTCTGGAGAGACCTGAAAATAGCTGTGCAGCGACGCTCCCCATCCAACCTGACAGATCTTGAGAGGATCTGCAGAGAAGAATGGGAGAAACTCCCCAAATACAGGTGTGCCAAGCTTGTAGCGTCATACCCAAGAAGACTCAAGACTGTAATCGCTGGCAAAGATGCTTAAACAAAGTACTGAGTAAACGGTCTGAATATTTATGTAAATGTGATGTTTCTGTTTGCAAAATATTCCAAAAAACAGTTTTTGCTTTGTCATTATGGGGTATTGTGATGTCATTATGGGGTATTGCGATGTCATTATGGGGTATTGCGATGTCATTATGGGGTATTGTGATGTCATTATGGGGTATTGTGATGTCATTATGGGGTATTGTGATGTCATTATGGGGTATTGTGTGTAAATTGATAAGGGGAAAAAAATATTGAATCCATTTTTAGAATGATGCTGTAACGTAACAAAATGTGGAAAAAGCCAAGTTGGTCTCAATACTTTCTGAATGCACTGTATGTGTTTCTCTAGGTGTGGCGGTGGCCCTGAAGCAGGCTCTAAACCCCAGAGGTTAAGGGTTAATGTGTGTTAATGTTTCTCCAGGTGTGGCGGTAGCCCTGAAGCAGGCTCTAACCCCAGAGGTTAAGGGTTAATGTGTGTTAATGTTTCTCCAGGTGTGGCGGTAGCCCTGAAGCAGGCTCTAAACCCCAGAGGTTAAGGGTTAATGTGTGTTAATGTTTCTCTAGGTGTTGTGATGTCCCTGAAGTAGGCTCTAACCCCAGAGGTTAAGGGTTAATGTGTGTTAATGTTTCTCCAGGTGTGGCGGTAGCCCTGAAGCAGGCTCTAAACCCCAGAGGTTAAGGGTTAATGTGTGTTAATGTTTCTCTAGGTGTTGTGATGTCCCTGAAGTAGGCTCTAACCCCAGAGGTTAAGGGTTAATGTGTGTGAATGTTTCTCCAGGTGTGGCGGTAGCCCTGAAGTAGGCTCTAAACCCCAGAGGTTAAGGGTTAATGTGTGTTAATGTTTCTCCAGGTGTGGCGGTAGCCCTGAAGCAGGCTCTAACCCCAGAGGTTAAGGGTTAATGTGTGTTAATGTGTGTGAATGTTTCTCCAGGTGTGGCGGTAGCCCTGAAGCAGGCTCTAACCCCAGAGGTTAAGGGTTAATGTGTGTGAATGTTTCTCCAGGTGTGGCAGTGTCCCTGAAGCAGGCTCTAAACCCCAGAGGTTAAGGGTTAATGTGTGTTAATGTTTCTCCAGGTGTGGCGGTGGCCCTGAAGCAGGCTCTAAACCCCAGAGGTTAAGGGTTAATGTGTGTTAATGTTTCTCCAGGTGTGGCCGTGGCCCTGAAGCAGGCTCTAACCCCAGAGTTTAAGGCATATCAGTACCAGGTGCTCTCTAACTGCAGAGCTATGGCCAACGCCCTCATCGACCTCGGGTACAAGATCGTCACCGGTGAGACAATAACGTCATGGTTGTGGTTAACAGACCAACACCTGTGTTGGACAGGCTGTAAGCCAAGGTTTCCAGAACTGGGTCCAGGGGACCCCAAGGGGTGAATATTTGGGGGGGGTTTTGCCCTAGGACCTGTGTAGTGCTAGTTCTGGAAACGCTGCTGTTAGGAATGGCCTCGGTTATTCCTTATCCCAACAGATGTTACTGTTACAATAGTTGAGGACCTCCCGAGTGGCGCAGTGGTCTAAGGCGCTGCATCGCAGTGCTAACTGTGCCACTAGAGATTCTGGGTTCGAGTCCAGGCTCTGTCGCAGCCGGCCGCGACCGGGAGACCCATGGGGCGGCGAACAATTTGGCCCAGCGTCGTCCGGGTTAGGAAGAGGGTTTGGCCGGCAGGGATGTCCTTGTCCCATCGCGCACTAGCGACTCCTGTGGCGGGCCGGGCGCAGTGCACGCTGACACGGTCGCAAGGTGTACGGTGTTTCCTCCGACACATTGGTGCGGCTGGCTTCCCGGGTTAAGTGGGCATTGTGTCAAGAAGCAGTGCGGCTGGGTTGGGTTGTGTTTCTGAGGCAGCACCGCTCTCGGTCTTTCGCCTCTCCCGAGTCCATACGGGAGTTGCAGCGATGAGACAAGACTGTAACTACCAATTTGGATACCAACGAAATTGGGGAGAAAAAGGGGTAAAGAAAATACAGATAAAGTAAATATTACAATACTTGTTGTTAACCCTGTGTGTTAACTAGGAATGGGCACGGTTATTCAATATCACAATGGACGTTAATATTAAAATACTTGAGTATTCATTTTTGCACAAAAAAACAATTTATAGGCCTATTTTTAACATTGACATTTTATTTATTTTTATATAAAATTGATAAAACAAACTTTTTAAATGTAGTTTTTTTATGACGTGCGCCCCATTAAAAATACCTGTAGCCTTCACGTGTGTAGCTTGTTGTTCAATCAAAGCTGCAAAAATATACCAAAATGAAGCATTATCTGATGAAATAACTTTAGAAAAGGGGGCACGAGACAGGGATGTCCCCTGTCGCCCTTCCTGTTTGCCAGTGGTAATTGAACTGCTAAGATATGGGACCCGAAACGTTAACGGGTATCAAAATTGGCAAACCATGAACAAAAAACTCAATTTATTTACCGACGATCTACTGATACACCTTTACTAATAATTAAAAACTCAATGCCCCTCACCCCCAACCCCCTTTTTTTTGTTAAAAATTATTTTCAGAATAATCCAACATTTTAGGATATCAAATTTACATGGAAATAGAAGAAGAATACCTCATGATATACAACTTTTAAAAACATATGAAATACTGAGGAGGCTTAATAAGTGACAACAAACATATATAATGATAACTTTATCCCATTACTCAACAACATGTAATCAGATCTAAATGAATTATATTAATTCACATGCATTACATAATACAGCTATGTACATACAGATACAATTAACCACTTCAGAATGGCTCCCAAAGTGTTTTATTTTATAAATACCAATTACCCCGCCAAAAGACATTTCTTTAAAAAGTATAGTCGTGCCATAATGACTTCATATGGGCAGATAAACTCATAGAATAAATGGGAACCGTTTAAATCTGAGGGGGGGTGTTTTAAGCTTCCTAGATCTGAGGGGGGTTTAAGCTTCCTAAATCTGAGGGGGGGTTTTAAGCTTCCTAGATCTGAGGGGTGTTTAAGCTTCCTAGATCTGAGGGGGGGGTTTAAGCTTCCTAAATCTGAGGGGGTTTTAAGCTTCCTAAATCTGAGGGGGGGGGGGTTTAAGCTTCCTAGATTTAAGGGGGTTTAAGCTTCCTAAATCTGAGGGGAGGGGGTTTAAGCTTCCTAGATCTGAGGGGGGGTTTAAGCTTCCTAAATCTAAGGGGGGATTTAAGCTTCCTAAATCTGAGGGGGGGGGGGTTTAAGCTTCCTAAATCTGAGGGGGGGTTTAAGCTTCCTAAATCTGAGGAGGGGGGTTTTAAGCTTCCTAAATCTGAGGGGGGTTTAAAGCTTCCTAAATCTGAGGGGGGTTTTAAGCTTCCTAAATCTGAGGGGGGGTTTAAGCTTCCTAAATCTGAGGGGAGGGGGTTTAAGCTTCCTAAATCTGAGGGGGGGGGTTTTAAGCTTCCTAAATCTGAGGGGGGTTTTAAGATACCCCTCTCTCCTCGCTATGAAAGATGTGAGTGTTTCTTCTCGGAAGTACGGTAACTAATCAGTCTCTCACCGTTCCAAAAATACTGAATCTTAAGATGTCGATATCCCGGGCGGGAAGTGAATCTTGACACTCAGAAATGGGAGTCGACGTGCAAGGAGCCGAGGAATCGATTGTTTTGGAGTAGACTCTTCACAACTACGTCATCGTTGTTAAACAGTTGGACAAATGGCGACAGCAGCAAAGTCCTGTATGGTAACACTTTGAGATGTTAAATGAGAAGGAGATGCCAACATTACGAGGTGGAATTTAGGTACAGTAACGGTAGTACAGGTGCCAATGCTTCACCGTTTGAAAAGGGGACGCACCGCGACGCCCAAACGCACCGCGACGCCCAAACGCACCGCGACGCCCAAACGCACCGCGACGCCCAAACGCACCGCGACGCCCAAACGCACCGCGATACCCAAACCACTGCTGGCAGAATTTAGGTACAGTAACGGTAGTACAGGTGCCAATGCTGTTGTTTTTAAACATTAAGAAAAATGGTCAATTTGTCACATCCCTGGTTGCTATATGGTTGTGTTTATGTTGTGGTATGGAATGTTGTGGTGTGGTTGTGTTTATGTTGTGGTATGGTTGTGTTAATGTTGTTGTGTTAATGTTGTGGTATGGTTGTGTTAATGTTGTGGTATGGTTGTGTTAATGTTGTGGTATGGTTGTGTTAATGTTGTGGTATGGTTGTGTTAATGTTGTGGTGTGGTTGTGTTAATGTTGTGGTATGGTTGTGTTAATGTTGTGGTATGGTTGTGTTAATGTTGTGGTATGGTTGTGTTAATGTTGTGGTGTGGTTGTGTTAATGTTGTGGTATGGTTGTGTTAATGTTGTGGTATGGTTGTGTTTATGTTGTCCAGGGGTTCTGATAACCATCTGATCTTACTGGACCTGAGGCCTAGCGGGACGGACGGAGGACGAGCTGAGAAGGTTCTAGAAGCTGCTGCCATCGCCTGCAACAAGAACACCTGCCCAGGTAAGTAACAGACACTGTCCTCTGTAGGTGATGAGAGTGCTCTGTATCCCAGTGGTCTATATTGTGTGTGTGTAGGAACTGACCCAGTGTGTGTGTGTGTGTGTGTGTGTGTAGGTGATGAGAGTGCTCTGTGTCCCAGTGGTCTATATGTGTGTGTGTGGGAACGTGACCCGTGTGTGTGTGTGTGTGTGTGTGTGTAGGTGATGAGAGTGCTCTGTGTCCCAGTGGTCTATATGTGTGTGTGTAGGAACTGACCCTGTGTGTGTGTGTGTGTGTGTGTGTGTGTGTGTGTGTGTGTGTGTGTGTGTGTGTAGGTGATGAGAGTGCTCTGTGTCCCAGTGGTCTATATGTGTGTGTGTAGGAACTGACCCTGTGTGTGTGTGTGTGTGTGTGTGTGTGTGTGTGTGTGTAGGTGATAAGAGTGCATTGCGTCCCAGCGGTCTGAGGTTCGGCTCTCCTGCTCTGACCTCCAGGGGAATGGTTGAGGACGACTTCAGGAAGGTCGCAGAGTTCATCCACAGAGGTGACCTTTAACCCCTGACCTCTGTGTCTATAGACATAGTACTGACCCTAGATGTCCAGCTAGCAGACCAAGGCCCCTCTAACCCCTGACCTCTAACCCCTGACCTTTAACCCCTGACCTCTTGTCTATAGACATAGTACTGATCCTAGATGTCCAGGCCCTCTAGCAGACAACCCCTGACCTTTAACCCCTGACCTCTGTGTCTATAGACATAGTGCTGACCCTAGATGTCCAGCTAGCAGACCAAGGCCCCTTTAACCCCTGACCTCTAACCCCTGACCTCTGTGTCTATAGACATAGTACTGACCCTAGATGTCCAGCTAGCAGACCAAGGCCACCTCTAACCCCTGACCTTTAACCCCCGACCTCTGTGTCTATAGACATAGTACTGATCCTAGATGTCCAGCTAGCAGACCAAGGCCCCTCTAACCCCTGACCTTTAACCCCCGACCTCTGTGTCTATAGACATAGTGATGACCCTAGATGTCCAGCTAGCAGCCCAAGGCCACCTCTAACCCCTGACCTCTGTGTCTATAGACATAGTGCTGACCCTAGATGTCCAGCTAGCAGCCCAAGGCCACCTCTAACCCCTGACCTCTCAACCCCTCGTTCTCCCTACAGGTTATCCAGATTACCCTGGACGTCCAGGCCTCTCTGCAGCCCAAGGCCACCTCTAACCCCTGACCTCTCAACCCCTCGTTCTCCCTACAGGTATCCAGATTACCTCTCTGCAGCCCAAGGCCACCTCTAACCCCTGACCTCTCAACCCCTCGTTCTCCCTACAGGTATCCAGATTACGTCCAGGCCTCTCTGCAGCCCAAGGCCACCTCTAACCCCTGACCTCTCAACCCCTCGTTCTCCCTACAGGTTATCCAGATTACCCTGGACGTCCAGGCCTCTCTGCAGCCCAAGGCCACCTCTAACCCCTGACCTCTCAACCCCTCGTTCTCCCTACAGGTTATCCAGATTACCCTGGACGTCCAGGCCTCTCTGCAGCCCAAGGCCACCTCTAACCCCTGACCTCTCAACCCCTCGTTCTCCCTACAGGTTATCCAGATTACCCTGGACGTCCAGGCCTCTCTGCAGCCCAAGGCCACCTCTAACCCCTGACCTCTCAACCCCTCGTTCTCCCTACAGGTTATCCAGATTACCCTGGACGTCCAGGCCTCTCTGCAGCCCAAGGCCACCTCTAACCCCTGACCTCTCAACCCCTCGTTCTCCCTACAGGTTATCCAGATTACGCTCCAGGCCTCTCTGCAGCCCAAGGCCACCTCTAACCCCTGACCTCTCAACCCCTCGTTCTCCCTACAGGTTATCCAGATAACCCTGGACGTCCAGGCCTCTCTGCAGCCCAAGGCCACCTCTAACCCCTGACCTCTCAACCCCTCGTTCTCCCTACAGGTATCCAGATTACCCTGGACGTCCAGGCCTCTCTGCAGCCCAAGGCCACCTCTAACCCCTGACCTCTCAACCCCTCGTTCTCCCTACAGGTATCCAGATAACCCTGGACGTCCAGGCATCTCTGCAGCCCAAGGCCACCTCTAACCCCTGACCTCTCAACCCCTCGTTCTCCCTACAGGTATCCAGATAACCCTGGACGTCCAGGCATCTCTGCAGACCAAGGTCACCCTGAAGGAGTTTAAGGAGGCCCTTGCAGGGGAGGCGAAGCACCAGGAACGGGTAGCAGAGCTGAGGGGCGAGGTGGAAGCTTTCGGGGAGGTTCCCCATGCCTGGTCTGGAGGAACTTTAGAAGACCGGGGGTCCGATGGTTCTCACTGCTGGATTGCCTTTTTCCCCCTCTGCTGTTGCACCCTGTTGAATAAACTTCCCATCTCCTTTTCTCAACGTTTTGTAGGGAAGAACAAAAAAAAAAACCCAACTCAAACTATTCTGCTTTTTTTTTTTCCGTGAGTCCACTGTTGTTACAATCCCAGAATGTGTCGCAGGTCGGCTTGTCAAGATGAAGGAAATTCAAGAAGAGATGTCAATCTACCACATCATCATCCTTTATCTTGAAAACTTGACCGCTGACCTGCAAAACTGACTGTTTCCCTTCTCTGCCTTAACGGTTTGACTGACCGGTTTGTCCTCTGCCTTAACGGTTTGACTGACCGGTTTGTCCTCTGCCTTAACGGTTTGACTGACCGGTTTGTTCTCTGTCTTAACGGTTTGACTGACTGTTTCCTTCTCTGCCTTAACGGTTTGACTGACCGGTTTGTCCTCTGCCTTAACGGTTTGACTGACCGGTTTGTCCTCTGCCTTAACGGTTTGACTGACCGGTTTGTCCTCTGCCTTAACGGTTTGACTGACCGGTTTGTCCTCTGCCTTAACGGGTTTGACTGACTGTTTCCCTTCTCTGCCTTAACGGTTTGACTGACCGGTTTGTCCTCTGCCTTAACGGTTTGACTGACCGGTTTGTCCTCTGCCTTAACGGTTTGACTGACCGGGTTGTCCTCTGCCTTAACGGTTTGACTGACCGGTTTGTCCTCTGCCTTAACGGTTTGACTGACCGGTTTGTCCTCTGCCTTAACGGTTTGACTGACCGGTTTGTCCTCTGCCTTAACGGTTTGATGTAACGAAACCCAAGACAAATAAAACTCTAATATGTGGAACACACCTCAGTCTCTACTGTCTCTCTTGTTTTTCAGAAGATGAACGACACTGTAGACGGCATGTGTGAATCAATGGGTGTGATTTAGAGGATGCATTGTGGGTAAATATAGAGCCCGTCGGCCATTAGGATTTGGTTCCAGATATACACATTTGAAAGAGAAAGATACCTAGTCAGTTACACGACCGTTTAGAGGGACCGGCTGCGTTTTATCCGACCGTTTAGAGGGACCGGCTGCGTTTTATCCGACCGTTTAGAGGAACCGGCTGCGTTTTATCCGACCGTTTAGAGGAACCGGCTGCGTTTTATCCGACCGTTTAGAGGAACCGGCCGCGTTTTATCCGACCGTTTAGAGGAACCGGCTGCGTTTTATCCGACCGTTTAGAGGAACCGGCTGTGTTTTATCCGACCGTTTAGAGGGACCGGCTGCGTTTTATCCGACCGTTTAGAGAGACCGGCTGCGTTTTATTCGACCGTTTAGAGGAACCGGCTGCGTTTTATCCGACCGGAGAGGAACCGGCTGCGTTTTATCCGACCGGAGAGGAACCGGCTGCGTTTTATCCGACCGTTAGAGGAACCGGCCGCGTTTTATCCGACCGGAGAGGAACCGGCTGCGTTTTATCCGACCGTTTAGAGGAACCGCCGCGTTTTTATCCGACCGGTTAGAGGAACCGGCCGCGTTTTATCCGACCGTTTAGAGGAACCGGCTGCGTTTTATCCGACCGTTTAGAGGAACCGGCTGCGTTTTATCCGACCGTTTAGAGGAACCGGCTGCGTTTTATCCGACCGTTTAGAGGAACCGGCTGCGTTTTATCCGACCGTGAGAGGAACCGGCTGCGTTTTATCCGACCGGAGAGGAACCGGCTGCGTTTTATCCGACCGTTTAGAGGAACCGGCCGCGTTTTATCCGACCGTTTAGAGGAACCGGCTGCGTTTTATCCGACCGGTAGAGGAACCGGCTGCGTTTTATCCGACCGTTTAGAGGAACCGCCGCGTTTTTATCCGACCGTTTAGAGGAACCGCCGCGTTTTATCCGACCGTTTAGAGGAACCGGCTGCGTTTTATCCGACCGTTTAGAGGAACCGGCTGCGTTTTATCCGACCGGAGAGGAACCGGCTGCGTTTTATCCGACCGGAGAGGAACCGGCTGCGTTTTATCCGACCGTTTAGAGGAACCGGCTGCGTTTTATCCGACCGTTAGAGGAACCGGCTGCGTTTTATCCGACCGTTTAGAGGAACCGGCTGCGTTTTATCCGACCGTTTAGAGGAACCGGCTGCGTTTTATCCGACCGTTTAGAGGAACCGGCTGCGTTTTATCCGACCGGAGAGGAACCGGCTGCGTTTTATCCGACCGTTTAGAGGAACCGGCTGCGTTTTATCCGACCGGAGAGGAACCGGCCGCGTTTTATCCGACCGTTTAGAGGAACCGGCTGCCTTTTATCCGACCGTTTAGAGGAACCGGCCGCGTTTTATCCGACCGTTTAGAGGAACCGCTGCGTTTTTTCCGACCGTTTAGAGGAACCGGCTGCGTTTTATCCGACCGTTTAGAGGAACCGGCCGCGTTTTATCCGACCGTTTAGAGGAACCGGCCGCGTTTTATCCGACCGTTTAGAGGAACCGGCTGCGTTTTATCCGACCGGAGAGGAACCGCTGCGTTTTTATCAATACGACAGCACGCCCAGGTTGGAACCATCTCAGTAACAACACCCAACCACTTTACAAATCGACAGAAACATTCAATAATTTAATGTCATTATAATAACAATACATCAGCATCATAAATGGTATGAACCAGACAGACATTCAGCTCTGTTTAACACTGGTCCTAGATCAGTTATATATATATATATATATATATCACCTCTCTAATGGTGACCTGTTCAACACTGGTCCTAGATCAGTTATATATATATATATATATATCACCTCTCTAATGGTGACCCGTTAGGACTGATCCTAGATCAGTCATATATATATATATATATCACCTCTCTAATGGTGACCTGTTAGGACTGGTCCTAGATCAGTTATATATATATATATATCACCTCTCTAATGGTGACCTGTTCAACACTGGTCCTAGATCAGTTATATATATATATCACCTCTCTAATGGTGACCTGTTAGGACTGGAGGGAGGAAACTGATCCTAGATCAGTTATTAACATTTACATTTTAGTCATTTTAGCAGACGCTCTTATCCAGAGCGACTTACAGTAGTGAATGCATACATTTCAGACATTTCCCCCCCGTATTGGTCCCCCGTGGGAATCGAACCCACAACCCTGGCGTTGCAAACACCATGCTCTACGAGCCACACGGGACCCATATATATATATATCTCTCACCCCTCGTTAGGACTGGAGGGAGGAAGCTGATCCTAGATTCAAATCCGATCTCCTCTTTTCGGCTGTGCACCTTATTAAAAGGTAAAGTTTCCACGTTAACAGTAGGCTCAATCCTAAATTACCTTTTGGTTTTTTTTAAAGGTGAACTATAACCCGGATCTTCTGCGGATCAGATTGAATCTAGCCAAGGGCTATTTCTTTCTGGTCCTGGAGGGACGAAACACTACTGGTTCTCATCCTCTACCTGTAATCCGAGACTCGTTCAGACCCGAGACTCGTTCAGACCTGGGGACATCAGGTTGAGACTCATTCAGACGAGACTCATTCAGACCTGGGGACATCAGGTAGAGAGACTCATTCAGACCTGGGGACATCAGGTAGAGAGACTCATTCAGACCTGGGACTCATTCAGACCTGGGGACATCAGGTAGAGAGACTCATTCAGACCTGGGACTCATTCAGACCTGGGGACATCAGGTAGAGAGACTCATTCAGACCTGGGGACATCAGGTAGAGAGACTCATTCAGACCTGGGGACATCAGGTAGAGAGACTCATTCAGACCTGGGGACATCAGGTAGAGAGACTCGTTCAGACCTGGGGACATCAGGTGAGAGACTCATTCAGACCTGGGGACATCAGGTTGAGACTCATTCAGACCTGGGGACATCAGGTAGAGAGACTCATTCAGACCTGGGGACATCAGGTAGAGAGACTCATTCAGACCTGGGGACATCAGGTAGAGAGACTCATTCAGACCTGGGGACATCAGGTAGAGAGACTCATTCAGACCTGGGGACATCAGGTAGAGAGACTCCACAATTCAGACCTGGGGACATCAGGTAGAGAGACTCATTCAGACCTGGGGACATCAGGTAGAGAGACTCATTCAGACCTGGGGACATCAGGTAGAGAGACTCATTCAGACCTGGGGACATCAGGTAGAGAGACTCATTCAGACCTGGGGACATCAGGTAGAGAGACTCATTCAGACCTGGGGACATCAGGTAGAGAGACTCATTCAGACCTGGGGACATCAGGTAGAGAGACTCATTCAGACCTGGGGACATCAGGTAGAGAGACTCATTCAGACCTGGGGACATCAGGTAGAGAGACTCATTCAGACCTGAGACTCATTCAGACCTGGGGACATCAGGTAGAGAGACTCATTCAGACCTGGGGACATCAGGTAGAGAGACTCATTCAGACCTGGGGACATCAGGTAGAGAGACTCATTCAGACCTGGGGACATCAGGTAGAGAGACTCATTCAGACCTGGGGACATCAGGTAGAGAGACTCATTCAGACCTGGGGACATCAGGTAGAGAGACTCATTCAGACCTGGGGACATCAGGTAGAGAGACTCATTCAGACCTGGGACAGGTAGAGAGACTCATTCAGACCTGGGGACATCAGGTAGAGAGACTCATTCAGACCTGGGGACATCAGGTAGAGAGACTCATCAGACTGGGACAATTCAGACCTGGGGACATCAGGTAGAGAGACTCATTCAGACCTGGGGACATCAGGTAGAGAGACTCATTCAGACCTGGGGACATCAGGTAGAGAGACTCATTCAGACCTGGGGACATCAGGTAGGAAGAGAAAGCAGAAATGTTTTGGCCCTCAGGACCTGAATAATACTTTGACATTGAAACACAACAGCTATACATAACTAGGTGAAAGCAGACCTGATGCAACACACACACACACACAATAAGACACACGCACACACACACACACACACACACACACACACACACACAATAAGCACACTGTGGTAAGACTGTTTTGGGTTGCATTTTGTCTGCATTTAGCCAATCTGTAACAATCAGAAGAATAAAATACACATCCAAACATCTTGA
This sequence comes from Salmo salar, assembly GCF_905237065.1. NCBI lineage: Eukaryota > Metazoa > Chordata > Actinopteri > Salmoniformes > Salmonidae > Salmo > Salmo salar. Next base: position 284,669 of record NW_025548164.1, read on the forward strand.
CCTTTCAACAAACAGCAAGATGGAAATGAACCTTGTGAAGGAAACAGCAACATAAAGTGTTTTAATAGGGAGGTAACTGGCAGAATAAAGGAAACTCCAGGTCCTCCACCAACCACCAGGTAACTGCGAGAATAAAGGAAACTCCAACAGTGTTTTAATAGGTCGGGTCGTCCACCAGGTAACTGGCAGAATAAAGGAAACTCCAGGTCCACCAACCACCAGGTAACTGGCAGAATAAAGGAAACTCCAACAGTGTTTTAATAGGAGGTCGGGTCGTCCACCAGGTAACTGGCAGAATAAAGGAAACACCAACAGTGTTTTAATAGGAGGTCGGGTCGTCCACCAGGTAACTGGCAGAATAAAGGAAACTCCAGGTCCTCCACCAACCACCAGGTAACTGGCAGAATAAAGGAAACACCAACTAGTGTTTTAATAGGAGGTCGGGTCGTCCACCAGGTAACTGGCAGAATAAAGGAAACTCCAGGTCCACCAACCACCAGGTAACTGGCAGAATAAAGGAAACTCCAACATAGTGTTTTAATAGGAGGTCGGGTCGTCCACCAGGTAACTGGCAGAATAAAGGAAACTCCAACATAGTGTTTTAATAGGAGGTCGGGTCGTGCCACCAGGTAACTGGCAGAATAAAGGAAACTCCAACAGTGTTTTAATAAGAGGTCGGGTCGTCCACCAGGTAACTGGCAGAATAAAGGAAACTCCAACATAGTGTTTTAATAGGAGGTCGGGTCGTCCACCAGGTAACTGGCAGAATAAAGGAAACTCCAGGTCCTCCACCAACCACCAGGTAACTGCCAGAATAAAGGAAACTCCAACATAGTGTTTTAATAGGACGTCGGGTCCTCCACCAACCACCAGGTAACTGCCAGAATAAAGGAAACTCCAACAGTGTTTTAATAGGACGTCGGGTCCTCCACCAACCAGAACAGCTTTAATACACCTTGACATCGATTCTACAAGTGTCTGGGAAGTCTATCGGAGGGATGAGACGCCATTCTTCCACGAGGAAATTCCATCATTTGGTGTTTTGTTGATGGTATTGAAGCCACCTTGCAGCCATTTTGGCTCTCCTTAATGATGTGTATAAACCCTGGATGGCTGACAGGGGGGGGGGCTGTATTGCAGCCATTTTGGCTCTCCTTAATGATGTTTATAAGCCCTGGATGGCTGACAGGGGGGTGCTGTATTGAAGCCACCGTGCAGCCATTTTGGCTCTCCTTAATGATGTGTATAAACCCTGGATGGCTGACAGGGGGGGGCTGTATTGCAGCCATTTTGGCTCTCCTTAATGATGTGTATAAACCCTGGATGGCTGACAGGGGGTGCTGTATTGAAGCCACCGTGCAGCCATTTTGGCTCTCCTTAATGATGTGTATAAACCCTGGATGGCTGACAGGGGGTGTTGTATTGCAGCCATTTTGGCTCTCCTTAATGATGTGTATAAACCCTGGATGGCTGACGGGGGGTGGGGTGCTGTATTGAAGCCACCCTGCAGCCATTTTGGCTCTCCTTAATGATGTGTATAAACCCTGGATGGCTGACAGGGGGGGGTGTTGTATTGAAGCCAACGTGCAGCCATTTTGGCTCTCCTCCATTGTAAATAATATGTTGGACGATATAGAAATCCATTTACTAAATGTCATTACATTAATTTCTGACATGTTTATTCCATTAAGACACCGTAATGTATAATTTTACATATGTGAGCTAAACTAAAATATTTTTTTAGCGCCCCCCCAACCCCTTTAAAAATACTAATGTTACTGTCCCCCACTACAAACAACAACAAATACTTAAATACATGTAATGTTGTCCTTGAAACCGTTAATTGTAATGCTGTAAACTTCCATTCAATCCTATGGAGGACTGTCAAAATGGCCGACCGGTGGCTTAAAGCCTATAAATGTCCAGTAAACAGCAGCAGCAGCAGCAGTCTAGGGTTTATATACACGTCGTTGGTATAGCGACGGTAAAGGAGCTAAATCGAACTCGACCAAAAAAAACAAACAAAGGAACTCCTTGCCATGGAAACGCGTCGGGGGGGGGCGGGGGGAATCCCCAAAGCTTCCTCGTTGTCCCTCAGCTAAATTAGTCTATTGTCTATTTCACACTATGTTGGAGGTAAAAAAAAAAAATCGGAGTATAATGATTGTATTGGATGTTATCAACTCATGTCATCGTCACCTAAATCAACGATTTCTGTACGCTAGCTAAGGCTAACCAGCTTATACGAAAACGGGAGTTAGCATTTAGCAGGGAGTTAGCATTTAGCAAGGAGTTAGCATTTAGCAGGGAGTTAGCATTTAGCAGGGAGTTAGCATCTAGCAGGGAGTTAGCATTTAGCAGGGAGTTAGCATTTAGCAGGGAGTTAGCATCTAGCAGGGAGTTAGCATTCAGCAGGGAGTTAGCATTTAGCAGGGAGTTACAATTTAGCAGGGAGTTAGCATTTAGCAGGGAGTTAGCAATTTAGCAGGGAGTTAGCATTTAGCAGGGAGTTACAATTGAGCAGGGAGTTAGCATTTAGCAGGGAGTTAGCATCCAGCAGGGAGTTAGCATCCAGCAAGGAGTTAGCATTTAGCAGGGAGTTAGCATTTAGCAGGGAGTTAGCATTTAGCAGGGAGTTAGCATTCAGCAGGGAGTTAGCATTCAGCAGGGAGTTAGCATTCAGCAGGGAGTTAGCATTTAGCAGGGAGTTAGCATTTAGCAGGGAGTTAGCATTAGCAGGAGTTAGCATTTAGCGCTAGCATCAGCAGGAGTTAGCATTCAGCAGGGAGTTAGCATTCAGCAGGGAGTTAGCATTTAGCATTTAGCAAGGAGTTAGCATTTAGCAGGGAGTTAGCATTTAGCAGCCACCCTCTTCAAGAAAAAAAAAGAGACAACTTCTACATGTTATGCAGGGAAAAAAACAGTGAAATATAATCCAAAAATCGTACTTAAGTAAAACACATCGGTGGGTCTGTTACGACACATAAAGCATGACTGATTTGACGAATGTCCCTCTTTTCATTAATAAATTAGATTCGTTGAACGGGCACCAATCTGGTCCTTTACAACGTTCCCAACAAACTATAGCAGTAGTAGTAGTAGTACTGTGGTTCTGTGGACAACATGCAACATCACGGGGACACGGACCGGCACAAACACACACGGAACATGCATCATATTAACGTTACACACACACACACTTCTCGCTCAGATCAGAAGGACGGTTCATAGTGGACTTGTCAATCAATCAATCAGTGTCCAGGTTCCCGTCCCCCCTGGATTCGGACATTCATTAGAAGGAGGACGGACGGATGGACAGCATTACATTCACTAAAACCCCCTCGCTCCCTCCTCAGTCTCTCCCGATTACCTAGGAGACGGTCTCCAACCTAGAGCGAAATCTCCCATCTGTCTCCAGTGCTGTTTTGAGGAGGTGAGGAGAGAAGACTCGAGGGCTCTCAGAGATTCGATCCTCGGTAAGTGTTTCAGATCAGATCTTGTATAGGAGACTAGTGGTGTAGTTAAAAGTGAAGCTGGGTGGAGCTCTCTTCCTGGCAGCACCCCCAGTGGTCGGGTCTAGGTTCTGCTCTGGGGTTATAGCGCCCCCAGTGGTCGGGTCTAGGCCCGTCTCTGGGGTTACAGCACCCCCAGTGGTGGGGTCGACGCCCGTCTCTGGGGTTACAGCACCCCCAGTGGTCGGGTCTAGGCCTGTCTCTGGGGTTACAGCACCCCCAGTGGTCGGGTCTAGGCCCGTCTCTGGGGTTATAGCACCCCCAGTGGTCGGGTCAACGCCCGTCTCTGGGGTTACAGCACCCCCAGTGGTCGGGTCTAGGCCCATCTCTGGGGTTACAGCACCCCCAGTGGTGGGGTCGACGCCCGTCTCTGGGGTTACAGCACCCCCAGTGGTCGGGTCTAGGCCCGTCTCTGGGGTTATAGCACCCCCAGTGGTCGGGTCAACGCCCGTCTCTGGGGTTACAGCACCCCAGTGGTCGGGTCTAGGCCCGTCTCTGGGGTTACAGCACCCCCAGTGGTCGGGTCTAGGCCCGTCTCTGGGGTTACAGCACCCCCAGTGGTTGGGTCTAGACCCGTCTCTGGGGTTATAGCACACCCAGTGGTCGGGTCTAGGCCCGTCTCTGGGATAACAGCACCCCCAGTGGTCGGGTCTAGGCCCGTCTCTGGGGTTACAGCACCCCAGTGGTCGGGTCTAGGCCCGTCTCTGGGGTTACAGCACCCCAGTGGTCGGGTCTAGGCCCGTCTCTGGGGTTACAGCACCCCCAGTGGTCGGGTCTAGGCCCGTCTCTGGGGTTACAGCACCCCCAGTGGTCGGACCTAGGCCCGTCTCTGGGGTTACAGCACCCCCAGTGGTCGGGTCTAGGGCCGTCTCTGGGGTTACAGCACCCCCAGTGGTCGGGTCTAGGCCCGTCTCTGGGGTTACAGCACCCCCAGTGGTCGGGTCTAGTATGTTGTCCGTCTCCAGGTAGTGCCGGGTGATCAGCTGACTCAGGTACATCAGGACGGAACAGTCGTCTTCGCCGAGCCCGAGCTGATCCCTCAGGAAGCCCCGCGTCCTCTCCTCTACTTCCTGTCTCTGCTCCCGGCGGTGGCTGATGGGAAGATGGAGGTGATGTGTAAAGCTAAGGTGGAAAGCCCGGGCGGCCAGTCGACTGAGCACGTTCTGGAGATGTAAGAAGTAGGTGGATCCTCGCCGGAGCCGGGTACGGCGGTCCGCCATGTTGGACAGGAGGGTTCCGCGGTAGCCGGGCAACGGAGGGTCTTCCGGTCGGGCGTCCAGGACGGAGATGTAACGGCTGTAGCGAGACAGAGAGCAGAGCATGCTGGTCCCCACGGGAGAAGCCACCCTGGAGGAAAAGAGAGAGGAGATATTCAGTCTGAATGAGATGTATGGCGCCCAGTGAAAATCTAGACATATTTTATACTGATCAATGTGGAAAAACTATCCCCAATTTATATTTTCATTTAAGGCCGCAAAATGAGACTTTCATTAGGTTGAGGAGCTGGAGGAGGAGGCATGTCTACTGTCTATAGGGGAGGAGGAGGAGGAGGAGGAGGCATGTCTACTGTCTATAGGGGAGGAGGAGGAGGAGGAGGAGGCATGTCTACTGTCTATAGGGTAGGAGGAGGAGGAGGAGGCATGTCTACTGTCTATAGGGTAGGAAAAGGAGGAGGCATGTCTACTGTCTATAGGGGAGGAGGAGGAGGCGTGTCTACTGTCTATAGGGTAGGAGGAGGAGGAGGAGGCATGTCTACTGTCTATAGGGGAGGAGGAGGAGGCATGTCTACTGTCTATAGGGTAGGAGGAGGAGGAGGAGGCATGTCTACTGTCTATAGGGTAGGAGGAGGAGGAGGCATGTCTACTGTCTATAGGGTAGGAGGAGGAGGCATGTCTACTGTCTATAGGGTAGGAGGAGGAGGAGGAGGCATGTCTACTGTCTATAGGGTAGGAGGAGGAGGAGGAGGCATGTCTACTGTCTATAGGGTAGGAGGAGGAGGAGGAGGCATGTCTACTGTCTATAGGGTAGGAGGAGGAGGCATCTCTACTGTCTATAGGGGAGGAGGAGGAGGCGTGTCTACTGTCTATAGGGTAGGAGGAGGAGGAGGAGGCATGTCTACTGTCTATAGGGTAGGAGGAGGAGGAGGAGGCATGTCTACTGTCTATAGGGTAGGAGGAGGAGGAGGAGGCATGTCTACTGTCTATAGGGGTAGGAGGAGGAGGAGGAGGCATGTCTACTGTCTATAGGGTAGGAGGAGGAGGCATCTCTACTGTCTATAGGGTAGGAGGAGGAGGAGGCATGTCTACTGTCTATAGGGTAGGAGGAGGAGGAGGCATGTCTACTGTCTATAGGGTGGAGGAGGAGGCATGTCTACTGTCTATAGGGTAGGAGGAGGAGGAGGCATGTCTACTGTCTATAGGGTAGGAGGAGGAGGAGGCATGTCTACTGTCTATAGGGTAGGAGGAGGAGGCGTGTCTACTGTCTATAGGGTAGGAGGAGGAGGAGGCGTGTCTACTGTCTATAGGGTAGGAGGAAGAGGAGGAGGAGGAGGCATGTCTACTGTCTATAGGGTAGGAGGAGGAGGAGGCGTGTCTACTGTCTATAGGGTAGGAGGAGGCATGTCTACTGTCTATAGGGTAGGAGGAGGAGGAGGCATGTCTACTGTCTATAGGGTAGGAGGAGGAGGAGGCATGTCTACTGTCTATAGGGTAGGAGGAGGAGGCGTGTCTACTGTCTATAGGGGAGGAGGAGGAGGCGTGTCTACTGTCTATAGGGTAGGAGGAGGAGGAGGCATGTCTACTGTCTATAGGGTCGGAGGAGGAGGAGGAGGCATGTCTACTGTCTATAGTGGAGGAGGAGGAGGAGGAGGCATGTCTACTGTCTATAGGGTAGGAGGAGGAGGAGGCATGTCTGTCTATAGGGTAGGGAGGAGGAGGAGGCATGTCTACTGTCTATAGGGTAGGAGGAGGAGGCATGTCTACTGTCTATAGGGTAGGAGGAGGAGGCATGTCTACTGTCTATAGGGTAGGAGGAGGAGGAGGCGTGTCTACTGTCTATAGGGGTAGGAGGAGGAGGAGGAGGAGGAGGCATGTCTACTGTCTATAGGGTAGGAGGAGGAGGAGGCATGTCTACTGTCTATAGGGTAGGAGGAGGAGGCATGTCTACTGTCTATAGGGTAGGAAGAGGAGGAGGAGGAGGCATGTCTACTGTCTATAGGGTAGGAGGAGGAGGAGGCATGTCTACTGTCTATAGGGTAGGAGGAGGAGGAGGCGTGTCTACTGTCTATAGGGTAGGAGGAGGAGGAGGCGTGTCTACTGTCTATAGGGTAGAAGGAGGAGGAGGCGTGTCTACTGTCTATAGGGTAGGAGGAGGAGGAGGCATGTCTACTGTCTATAGGGTAGGAGGAGGAGGAGGCATGTCTACTGTCTATAGGGTAGGAGGAGGAGGAGGAGGCATGTCTACTGTCTATAGGGTAGGAGGAGGAGGCATGTCTACTGTCTATAGGGTAGGAGGAGGAGGAGGGGGCATGTCTACTGTCTATAGGGGAGGAGGAGGAGGAGGCATGTCTACTGTCTATAGGGTAGGAGGAGGAGGAGGAGGCATGTCTACTGTCTATAGGGTAGGAGGTGGAGGCATGTCTACTGTCTATAGGGGAGGAGGAGGCATGTCTACTGTCTATAGGGTAGGAGGAGGAGGAGGAGGCGTGTCTACTGTCTATAGGGGAGGAGGAGGCATGTCTACTGTCTATAGGGTAGGAGGAGGAGGAGGAGGCGTGTCTACTGTCTATAGGGTAGGAGGAGGAGGAGGCATGTCTACTGTCTATAGGGTAGGAGGAGGAGGCATGTCAGGGAGGAGGAGGCATGTCTACTGTCTATAGGGTAGGAGGAGGAGGAGGAGGCGTGTCTACTGTCTATAGGGTAGGAGGAGGAGGAGGAGGCGTGTCTACTGTCTATAGGGTTGGAGGAGGAGGAGGCATGTCTACTGTCTATAGGGTAGGAGGAGGAGATATGTCTACTGTCTATAGGGGAGGAGGAGGAGGAGGAGGCGTGTCTACTGTCTATAGGGTAGGGAGGAGGAGGAGGAGGCATGTCTACTGTCTATAGGGTAGGAGGAGGAGGAGGCATGTCTACTGTCTATAGGGTAGGAGGAGGAGGAGGAGGCATGTCTACTGTCTATAGGGTAGGAGGAGGAGGCATGTCTACTGTCTATAAGTAGGAGGAGGAGGAGGCGTGTCTACTGTCTATAGGGTAGGGGAGGAGGAGGAGGAGGCATGTCTACTGTCTATAGGGTAGGAGGAGGAGGAGGAGGCATGTCTACTGTCTATAGGGTAGGAGGAGGAGGAGGAGGCATGTCTACTGTCTATAGGGTAGGAGGAGGAGGCATGTCTACTGTCTATAGGGTAGGAGGAGGCATGTCTACTGTCTATAGGGTAGCAGGAGGAGGAGGCATGTCTACTGTCTATAGGGTAGGAGGCATGTCTACTGTCTATAGGGTAGGAGGAGGAGGAGGCATGTCTACTGTCTATAGGGTAGGAGGAGGAGGCATGTCTACTGTCTATAGGGTAGGAGGAGGAGGAGGAGGCATGTCTACTGTCTATAGGGTAGGAGGAGGAGGCATGTCTACTGTCTATAGGGGAGGAGGAGGCATGTCTACTGTCTATAGGGTAGGAGGAGGCGTGTCTACTGTCTATAGGGTAGGAGGAGGAGGGAGGCATGTCTACTGTCTATAGGGTAGGAGGAGGAGGCATGTCTACTGTCTATAGGGGAGGAGGAGGCATGTCTACTGTCTATAGGGGTAGGAGGAGGAGGAGGAGGCGTGTCTACTGTCTATAGGGTTGGAGGAGGAGGAGGCATGTCTACTGTCTATAGGGTAGGAGGAGGAGATATGTCTACTGTCTATAGGGGAGGAGGGAGGAGATATGTCTACTGTCTATAGGGGAGGAGGAGGAGGAGGAGGAGGCGTGTCTACTGTCTATAGGGTAGGAGGAGGAGGAGGAGGCATGTCTACTGTCTATAGGGTAGGAGGAGGAGGAGGCATGTCTACTGTCTATAGGGTAGGAGGAGGAGGAGGCATGTCTACTGTCTATAGGGTAGGAGGAGGAGGCATGTCTACTGTCTATAGGGTAGGAGGAGGAGGAGGCGTGTCTACTGTCTATAGGGTAGGAGGAAGAGGAGGAGGAGGAGGAGGCATGTCTACTGTCTATAGGGTAGGAGGAGGAGGAGGCATGTCTACTGTCTATAGGGGTAGGAGGAGGCATGTCTACTGTCTATAGGGTAGGAAGAGGAGGAGGAGGAGGCATGTCTACTGTCTATAGGGTAGGAGGAGGAGGAGGAGGAGGAGGCATGTCTACTGTCTATAGGGTAGGAGGAGGAGGAGGCGTGTCTACTGTCTATAGGGTAGGAGGAGGAGGAGGCGTGTCTACTGTCTATAGGGTAGAAGGAGGAGGAGGTGTGTCTACTGTCTATAGGGTAGGAGGAGGAGGAGGCATGTCTACTGTCTATAGGGTAGGAGGAGGAGGAGGCATGTCTACTGTCTATAGGGTAGGAGGAGGAGGAGGCGTGTCTACTGTCTATAGGGTAGGAGGAGGAGGAGGCGTGTCTACTGTCTATAGGGTAGGAGGAGGAGGAGGCGTGTCTACCGTCTATAGGGTAGGAGGAGGAGGAGGCATGTCTACTGTCTATAGGGGTAGGAGGAGGAGGAGGCATGTCTACTGTCTATAGGGGTAGGAGGAGGAGGAGGAGGCATGTCTACTGTCTATAGGGTAGGAGGAGGAGGCATGTCTACTGTCTATAGGGTAGGAAAAGGAGGAGGGGGCATGTCTACTGTCTATAGGGGGGAGGAGGAGGCATGTCTACTGTCTATAGGGTAGGAGGAGGAGGAGGAGGCGTGTCTACTGTCTATAGGGTAGGAGGAGGAGGAGGAGGCGTGTCTACTGTCTATAGGGTAGGAGGAGGAGGAGGAGGCATGTCTACTGTCTATAGGGTAGGAGGAGGAGGAGGCATGTCTACTGTCTATAGGGTAGGAGGAGGAGGCGTGTCTACTGTCTATAGGGTAGGAGGAGGAGGAGGCGTGTCTACTGTCTATAGGGTAGGAGGAAGAGGAGGAGGAGGAGGCATGTCTACTGTCTATAGGGTAGGAGGAGGAGGAGGCGTGTCTACTGTCTATAGGGTAGGAGGAGGCATGTCTACTGTCTATAGGGTAGGAGGAGGAGGAGGCATGTCTACTGTCTATAGGGTAGGAGGAGGAGGAGGCATGTCTACTGTCTATAGGGGTAGGAGGAGGAGGCGTGTCTACTGTCTATAGGGGAGGAGGAGGAGGCGTGTCTACTGTCTATAGGGTAGGGAGGAGGAGGAGGCATGTCTACTGTCTATAGGGGAGGAGGAGGAGGAGGAGGAGGCATGTCTACTGTCTATAGGGTAGGAGGAGGAGGAGGCATGTCTGTCTATAGGGTAGGAGGAGGAGGAGGCATGTCTACTGTCTATAGGGTAGGAGGAGGCATGTCTACTGTCTATAGGGTAGGAGGAGGAGGCATGTCTACTGTCTATAGGGTAGGAGGAGGAGGAGGCGTGTCTACTGTCTATAGGGTAGGAGGAAGAGGAGGAGGAGGAGGAGGCATGTCTACTGTCTATAGGGTAGGAGGAGGAGGAGGCATGTCTACTGTCTATAGGGTAGGAGGAGGCATGTCTACTGTCTATAGGGTAGGAAGAGGAGGAGGAGGAGGCATGTCTACTGTCTATAGGGTAGGAGGAGGAGGAGGCATGTCTACTGTCTATAGGGGTAGGAGGAGGAGGAGGCGTGTCTACTGTCTATAGGGTAGGAGGAGGAGGAGGCGTGTCTACTGTCTATAGGGTAGAAGGAGGAGGAGGCGTGTCTACTGTCTATAGGGTAGGAGGAGGAGGAGGCATGTCTACTGTCTATAGGGTAGGAGGAGGAGGAGGCATGTCTACTGTCTATAGGGTAGGAGGAGGAGGAGGAGGCATGTCTACTGTCTATAGGGTAGGAGGAGGAGGCATGTCTACTGTCTATAGGGTAGGAGGAGGAGGAGGAGGCATGTCTACTGTCTATAGGGTAGGAGGAGGAGGAGGAGGCGTGTCTACTGTCTATAGGGTTGGAGGAGGAGGAGGCATGTCTACTGTCTATAGGGTAGGAGGAGGAGATATGTCTACTGTCTATAGGGGAGGAGGAGGAGATATGTCTACTGTCTATGGGGAGGAGGAGGAGGAGGAGGAGGCGTGTCTACTGTCTATAGGGTAGGAGGAGGAGGAGGAGGCATGTCTACTGTCTATAGGGTAGGAGGAGGAGGAGGCATGTCTACTGTCTATAGGGTAGGAGGAGGAGGCATGTCTACTGTCTATAGGGTAGGAGGAGGAGGCATGTCTACTGTCTATAGGGTAGGAGGAGGAGGAGGCGTGTCTACTGTCTATAGGGTAGGAGGAAGAGGAGGAGGAGGAGGAGGCATGTCTACTGTCTATAGGGTAGGAGGAGGAGGAGGCATGTCTACTGTCTATAGGGTGGAGGAGGCATGTCTACTGTCTATAGGGTAGGAAGAGGAGGAGGAGGAGGCATGTCTACTGTCTATAGGGTAGGAGGAGGAGGAGGAGGAGGCATGTCTACTGTCTATAGGGTAGAAGGAGGAGGAGGTGTGTCTACTGTCTATAGGGTAGGAGGAGGAGGAGGCATGTCTACTGTCTATAGGGTAGGAGGAGGAGGAGGCATGTCTACTGTCTATAGGGTAGGAGGAGGAGGAGGAGGCATGTCTACTGTCTATAGGGTAGGAGGAGGAGGAGGCATGTCTACTGTCTATAGGGTAGGAGGAGGAGGAGGGGGCATGTCTACTGTCTATAGGGGAGGAGGAGGAGGAGGCATGTCTACTGTCTATAGGGTAGGAGGAGGAGGAGGAGGCATGTCTACTGTCTATAGGGTAGGAGGTGGAGGCATGTCTACTGTCTATAGGGGAGGAGGAGGCATGTCTACTGTCTATAGGGTAGGAGGAGGAGGAGGAGGCGTGTCTACTGTCTATAGGGGAGGAGGAGGCATGTCTACTGTCTATAGGGTAGGAGGAGGAGGAGGAGGCGTGTCTACTGTCTATAGGGTAGGAGGAGGAGGCATGTCTACTGTCTATAGGGTAGGAGGAGGAGGCATGTCTACTGTCTATAGGGGAGGAGGAGGCATGTCTACTGTCTATAGGGTAGGAGGAGGAGGAGGAGGCGTGTCTACTGTCTATAGGGTAGGAGGAGGAGGAGGAGGCGTGTCTACTGTCTATAGGGTTGGAGGAGGAGGAGGCATGTCTACTGTCTATAGGGTAGGAGGAGGAGATATGTCTACTGTCTATAGGGGAGGAGGAGGAGGAGGAGGAGGCGTGTCTACTGTCTATAGGGTAGGAGGAGGAGGCATGTCTACTGTCTATAGGGTAGGAGGAGGAGGAGGCATGTCTACTGTCTATAGGGTAGGAGGAGGAGGAGGAGGCATGTCTACTGTCTATAGGGTAGGAGGAGGAGGCATGTCTACTGTCTATAAGTAGGAGGAGGAGGAGGCGTGTCTACTGTCTATAGGGTAGGAGGAAGAGGAGGAGGAGGAGGAGGCATGTCTACTGTCTATAGGGTAGGAGGAGGAGGAGGAGGCATGTCTACTGTCTATAGGGTAGGAGGAGGAGGAGGAGGCATGTCTACTGTCTATAGGGTAGGAGGAGGAGGAGGCATGTCTACTGTCTATAGGGTAGGAGGAGGCATGTCTAATGTCTATAGGGTAGAAGGAGGAGGAGGCATGTCTACTGTCTATAGGGTAGGAGGCATGTCTACTGTCTATAGGGTAGGAGGAGGAGGAGGCATGTCTACTGTCTATAGGGTAGGAGGAGGAGGCATGTCTACTGTCTATAGGGTAGGAGGAGGAGGAGGAGGCATGTCTACTGTCTATAGGGTAGGAGGAGGAGGCATGTCTACTGTCTATAGGGTAGGAGGAGGCGTGTCTACTGTCTATAGGGTAGGAGGAGGAGGAGGCATGTCTACTGTCTATAGGGTAGGAGGAGGAGGCATGTCTACTGTCTATAGGGGAGGAGGAGGCATGTCTACTGTCTATAGGGTAGGAGGAGGAGGAGGAGGCGTGTCTACTGTCTATAGGGTTGGAGGAGGAGGAGGCATGTCTACTGTCTATAGGGTAGGAGGAGGAGATATGTCTACTGTCTATAGGGGAGGAGGAGGAGATATGTCTACTGTCTATAGGGGAGGAGGAGGAGGAGGAGGAGGCGTGTCTACTGTCTATAGGGTAGGAGGAGGAGGAGGAGGCATGTCTACTGTCTATAGGGTAGGAGGAGGAGGAGGCATGTCTACTGTCTATAGGGTAGGAGGAGGAGGCATGTCTACTGTCTATAGGGTAGGAGGAGGAGGCATGTCTACTGTCTATAGGGTAGGAGGAGGAGGAGGCGTGTCTACTGTCTATAGGGTAGGAGGAAGAGGAGGAGGAGGAGGAGGCATGTCTACTGTCTATAGGGTAGGAGGAGGAGGAGGCATGTCTACTGTCTATAGGGTAGGAGGAGGCATGTCTACTGTCTATAGGGTAGGAAGAGGAGGAGGAGGAGGCATGTCTACTGTCTATAGGGTAGGAGGAGGAGGAGGAGGAGGAGGCATGTCTACTGTCTATAGGGTAGGAGGAGGAGGAGGCGTGTCTACTGTCTATAGGGTAGGAGGAGGAGGAGGCGTGTCTACTGTCTATAGGGTAGAAGGAGGAGGAGGTGTGTCTACTGTCTATAGGGTAGGAGGAGGAGGAGGCATGTCTACTGTCTATAGGGTAGGAGGAGGAGGAGGCATGTCTACTGTCTATAGGGTAGGAGGAGGAGGAGGCGTGTCTACTGTCTATAGGGTAGGAGGAGGAGGAGGCGTGTCTACTGTCTATAGGGTAGGAGGAGGAGGAGGCGTGTCTACTGTCTATAGGGTAGGAGGAGGAGGAGGCATGTCTACTGTCTATAGGGTAGGAGGAGGAGGAGGCATGTCTACTGTCTATAGGGGTAGGAGGAGGAGGAGGAGGCATGTCTACTGTCTATAGGGTAGGAGGAGGAGGCATGTCTACTGTCTATAGGGTAGGAGAAGGAGGAGGGGGCATGTCTACTGTCTATAGGGGAGGAGGAGGAGGAGGAGGCATGTCTACTGTCTATAGGGTAGGAGGAGGAGGAGGCATGTCTACTGTCTATAGGGTAGGAGGAGGAGGAATGTCTACTGTCTATAGGGTAGGAGGAGGAGGCATGTCTACTGTCTATAGGGTAGGAGGAGGAGGAGGCATGTCTATTGTCTATAGGGTAGGAGGAGGAGGAGGCATGTCTACTGTCTATAGGGTAGGAGGAGGAGGAGGTATGTCTACTGTCTATAGGGTAGGAGGAGGAGGAGGCATGTCTACTGTCTATAGGGTAGGAGGAGGAGGAGGCATGTCTACTGTCTATAGGGTAGGAGGAGGAGGAGGCATGTCTACTGTCTATAGGATAGGAGGAGGAGGAGGAGGAGGCATGTCTACTGTCTATAGGGTAGGAGGAGGAGGAGGAGGCATGTCTACTGTCTATAGGGTAGGAGGAGGAGGAGGCATGTCTACTGTCTATAGGGTAGGAGGAGGCATGTCTACTGTCTATAGGGTAGAAGGAGGAGGAGGCATGTCTACTGTCTATAGGGTAGGGAGGAGGAGGAGGCATGTCTACTGTCTATAGGGTAGGAGGAGGAGGAGGCATGTCTACTGTCTATAGGGTAGGAGGAGGAGGCATGTCTACTGTCTATAGGGTAGGAGGAGGAGGAGGAGGCATGTCTACTGTCTATAGGGTAGGAGGAGGAGGCATGTCTACTGTCTATAGGGTAGGAGGAGGAGGAGGCATGTCTACTGTCTATAGGGTAGGAGGAGGAGGAGGCATGTCTACTGTCTATAGGGTAGGAGGAGGAGGAGGCGTGTCTACTGTCTATAGGGTAGGAGGAGGAGGCATGTCTACTGTCTATAGGGGTAGGAGGAGGAGGAGGCATGTCTACTGTCTATAGGGGAGGAGGAGGAGGAGGAGGAGGCATGTCTACTGTCTATAGGGTAGGAGGAGGAGGAGGAGGCATGTCTACTGTCTATAGGGTAGGAGGAGGAGGAGGAGGCATGTCTACTGTCTATAGGGTAGGAGGAGGAGGAGGCATGTCTACTGTCTATAGGGTAGGAGGAGGCATGTCTACTGTCTATAGGGGTAGAAGGAGGAGGAGGCATGTCTACTGTCTATAGGGTAGGAGGAGGAGGGAGGCATGTCTACTGTCTATAGGGTAGGAGGAGGAGGAGGCATGTCTACTGTCTATAGGGTAGGAGGAGGAGGCATGTCTACTGTCTATAGGGTAGGAGGAGGAGGAGGAGGCATGTCTACTGTCTATAGGGTAGGAGGAGGAGGCATGTCTACTGTCTATAGGGTAGGAGGAGGAGGAGGCATGTCTACTGTCTATAGGGTAGGAGGAGGAGGAGGAGGCATGTCTACTGTCTATAGGGTAGGAGGAGGAGGAGGCGTGTCTACTGTCTATAGGGTAGGAGGAGGAGGCATGTCTACTGTCTATAGGGTAGGAGGAGGAGGAGGCATGTCTACTGTCTATAGGGGAGGAGGAGGAGGAGGAGGAGGCATGTCTACTGTCTATAAGCTAGTTATAAACAGGAAGTAGACGTATATAGGCTAGTAGTAACAGGAAGTAGACCGTAAATAGGCTAGTTATAACAGGAAGTAGACAGTATACAGGCTAGTTATAACAGGAAGTAGACTTTATATAGGCTCGTTATAACAGGAAGTAGACTGTGTATAGGCTAGTTATAACAGGAAGTAGACTTTATATAGGCTCGTTATAACAGGAAGTAGACTGTGTATAGGCTAGTTATAACAGGAAGTAGACCGTATATAGGCTAGTTATAACAGGAAGTAGACTGTATATAGGCTAGTTATAACAGGAAGTAGACGTATACAGGCTAGTTATAACAGGAAGTAGACGTATACAGGCTAGTTATAACAGGAAGTAGACAGTATACAGGCTAGTTATAACAGGAAGTAGACTTTATATAGGCTCGTTATAACAGGAAGTAGACTGTGTATAGGCTAGTTATAACAGGAAGTAGACCGTATATAGGCTAGTTATAACAGGAAGTAGACTGTATATAGGCCAGTTATAACAGGAAGTAGACTCTATATAGGCTAGTCATAACAGGAAGTAGACTGTATATAGGCTAGTCATAACAGGAAGTAGACTGTATATAGGCTAGTCATAACAGGAAGTAGACTGTATATAGGCTAGTTATAACAGGAAGTAGACGTATACAGGCTAGTTATAACAGGAAGTAGACAGTATACAGGCTAGTTATAACAGGAAGTAGACTTTATATAGGCTCGTTATAACAGGAAGTAGACTGTGTATAGGCTAGTTATAACAGGAAGTAGACTGTATATAGGCCAGTTATAACAGGAAGTAGACTGTGTATAGGCTAGTCATAACAGGAAGTAGACCGTATATAGGCTAGTTATAACAGGAAGTAGACCGTATATAGGCTAGTTATAACAGGAAGTAGACTGTATATAGGCCAGTTATAACAGGAAGTAGACTCTATATAGGCTAGTCATAACAGGAAGTAGACTGTATATAGGCTAGTCATAACAGGAAGTAGACTGTACATAGGCTAGTTATAACAGGAAGTGTTTCGATCATAGAAATGAAAGTATGGAACTGATCCCCACTCACGCAGGCACCGCCCCTTCCTCCTCACCTCTGCAGTCCTATGAGTTTCCATCTCTGTAGGTCAGTGAGGCTGAAGGGGCAGGAGAGCCAAGGCTGGACCCTCTCCCCACAGCGCCCGGGTCCAGGCACGTAGAGGGCTAGAGCGGACACCAGCCTCCTGACCCTCCCCTCCTCGGATCCCAGGACCACCAGGGTCCGACCACTCAGTAGGGACCACAGGGCATGCAAGGCAAACGGATACTGACGCACAAACCTGGAGGTAGAGACAGAGAGCGAGAGATGGTCACATACACGTGTTTAGCAGATGTTATTGTGGGTGTAACAAAATGCTTGTGTTTCTAGCTCCAACAGT